>NC_086102.1:63066048-63367934 GCF_963921235.1 Mobula hypostoma | reverse complement strand
TTCTTTCGGTCCTGTGCAGGAGACGCGCCCCCCATACCAAACAGTGATGCAGCCTGTCAGAATGCTCTCCACAATACATCCATAGAAGTTTTTGAGTGTATTTGTTGGCATGCCAAATCTCTTCAAACTCCTAATGAAGTCTAGTCACTGTCTTGCCTTCTTTATAGCTGCATCAATATGTTGGGACCAGGTTAGGTCCTTAGAGATCGTGACACCCAAGGAACTTGAAACTGCACATTTTCTCCTCTTCTGATCCTTTTATGAGGATTAGTATGTGTTCCTTCGATTTACCCTTCCTGAAGTCCACAACGAGCTTTTTCATCTTCCTGACGTTGAGTGCCAGGTTGTTGCTGCAACACTACTCCACTAGTTGGCATATCTCGCTCCTGTACGCCCTCACGTTTCCATCTGAGATTCTACCAACAATGGGTGACTTCAAACAGCAGATCTGGAAGCCCTGCCATTGTTGTCCTTCCAAAATTTCCCACTGTCAAAGATTTTTTCCCAGAGACTTTTGGTAACAGTTGAACAACAATTTTTTTTAAAGCCTTCATAATAAAAAAGCTTTTTACCATTTTAATTCAAAGCATTATTGTGGGGAAAAAGCAAAGGTAACCAAACCATCTGGGGCTGCAACACTTTAATTAAAATTGACAGCCCCATTGAAAGGAATTGGACGTGCAAAACTGAAAAGCCACATCAGAAACAAATCTGTCTCTGCAGCTCAGTATATTACGGAACTGCCACGTACTTGAAGCCAGATGCATGGTCATTAGATCTCTTACATCTTTCACATTTCATCGCTTCTGTTTGCAGGCATAGAAGGATGGAACTAACTGAAACATGCATTGGTGCCAACTGACAGGCCCCTCAGGAACTACCAGCCAGTGACATTTCACCACACTTTGGCCAGTGATGGTACTTAAAGATCAAGCCATTAAGATCCATTTAGAAGTATTTTTGCATGTCATTTTCAAGAACGTGTAGAAGTGTCCTGATTTTTTAATTTACAACAGATTGGTCCAAGTGCATTCTGTCACATTAGAGTAACATTTGTTGATCCAAGATCTGATTTGGCACAAACTGGGTAGTTCAGTTGGAAGGACAGCTTGTTTAAAGAATATAAGCCATCAAGAGGGACTCCTAATGCCTTGAGTCACAGTATTAAAGCTAGTTGCAAAAGTAGAAAACTGGCGTTTTGCTGTTGCTGTCCAAAGATAATTCCTGTTGACAAGAGATGCTAATATTTAGGCAGCTCCTAAGGCCCCGGAAAGGTCAGCACTACATATTCATCTCAGATTACCCTTGTGTGTTCAACTTCATGAAAGATGTTGGAGTTACATTTACGCACTTATATGGAGAATATTCCTGAGAAGCTTTGTAGATGATTAAAATATTATAGCATTCAAGACATAGTCATTTGCTCAATAATATTCAACCATTGATTTGACAAAACGTTTAATTGTCTAATCCAGTTAAGTTTTAAGTCAATAGTTACTCGCCCAAGATACTGATGTTGGGGCTTGGGAATGATAAAATCTAAATTTCAAGTGGAGGTGGCTAGACTCTCTCCTATTAGAGATGTTCATTGCTTTACGCTGGTGAGATAACAATGTTAATTGAGTCTTCTCAATCCATGGTTGCATGTTAGTAACGTATAATTATACGAAGGCGGGAACTAGATAATCATCTAAAGATTTGGAACAAAACCTAACGCAGTGCATTTAGCAATCAAATATCCTCACTCTCACCTGACCTTGGAAAGTTGCAAAAACAGCTGAAGATGCTTAGCCCCAGGAAACTGCCCAGAGGAGCTCCCGCAGCAATGTCCTGGTTCTGGAATAATTGGTGCATAAAACAAAACCAAGCATCTTCCTTTGTGTGAGGTAAGCCTCCAGCCACAGTTAGTTTTCCTATTGATTCTTACTGCCTTCACTTTTGCCAGGACGGATTGATGCCGCACTTGATACCAAGATTCAGCTACTCCTACCTCAACCTGAGCATTTAGTTTTTTGATCCATGCTTGGATGCAGGCAATGGTGACATCTGGAAACTACTGATAATACTGAAATCCAAAATGACTTAATGAGCTGGATATTGATGAATACAGAATGCTTAATATGATCATCACTACCACTTGGAGTGATGAGCAGATTGAACAGATTGAATTTGTCTTGCTTTCAGTGGACAAAATAAACCCGGATGGTTTCCATATTCCATATTACCTCTTCCTATAGATGCTGCCTGGCCTGCTGCGTTCACCAGCAATTTTTGTGTGTGTTACTTGGTTTTCCATATTGTCAGTGTTGTAGTTATGCTGGAACACCATAAAAGGGCCGGTTCAGTTTCTGCAAGACTCCAGGGTAAAACTGTAGCCATAAGTTTTCCTGAATCTGGTGTAATTGACCATTTCTTGTATTATTCTTTCTATGATGATGGGTCCTCAAATAAGATCCTCCATTTCACACAGAAGCTGTTTACAAATAACTTACAATGCTGAAGTGATATGTTATTTACAGGTTTTTCCATTTATTAAAATAAGCTGCAGTATCCATAGGGAATGGTAATGTTGGGGCTGGGGTCGGGGTGGGGCTGCTTGCTGCATGAGGATTGCACAAGAAAAATATTCCTGTACATCATACTAGCATTCCATGCATAAACTATTCTATAAATTGCCAAACTATCCATCATCTCCTTACCCCTTCAATAAATGTTTTACACTTCAATTGTATATTTTAAGGTTAAACACCTTGAATGTAAAATAAATCAAATGAATAGCTATACTCAGCATCATACACAGTGCCAGACCTTCAAAAAAGAATTTTGCTGCTAATCAGCCCACAACTGCACTGCCATTAGGTATAAATATAAATAACCTAAAATGACTTCATATTTTTATTATATAATGCTTGAAAAAAATCATAGTTTATCTTCACAAAAACAAAGCAATCTTGTGCAGATATGTCTAGACTTCAACATGAGCCTGGCCTAGGCTAGGTCATCAAAGTAAAAGTAAAATCATTTATTTCTAAATAGCAAAAGGACTGTCCAATTTACAACAAGCGGAACAAGCTACTCATGCCCTTACACTTCCTCCCTCACTACCATTCAGGGCCCCAGACAGTCATTCCAGGTGAGGTGATTCTTCACCTGCGAGTCGGCTGGGGTGATATGCTGCGTCCGGTGCTCCAGATGTGGCCTTCTATATATCGGTGAGACCCGACGCAGACTGGGAGATCATTTTGCTGAACACCTATGCTCTGTCCGCCAGAAAAAGCAGGATCTCCCAGTGGCCACACATTTTAATTCCACTTCCCATTCCCATTCTGACATGTCTATCCACAGCCTCCTCTACTGTAAAGATGAAGCCACACTCAGGTTGGAGGAACAACACCTTGTATTCCGTCTGGGTAGCCTCCAACCTGATGGCATGAACATTGACTTCTCAAACTTCCGCTAATGCCCCACCTCCCCCTCGTACCCCATCCATTATTTATTTATATACACACATTCTTTTTCTCTCTCTCCTTTTTCTCCCTCTGTCCCCCTCACTATACCCCTTGCCCATCCTCTGGGCTTTTTTCCCCCTCCCCCTTTTCTTTCTCCCTGGGCCTCCTGTCCCATGACCCTCTCATATTTTCTTTTGCCAATCAACTGTCCAGCTCTTGGCTCCATCCCTCCCCCTCCTGTCTTCTCCTATCATTTTCGATCTCCCCCTCCCCCTCCCACTTTCAAAGCTCTTCTTTCCGTTAGTCCTGACGAAGGGTCTCGGCCCGAAACGTCGACTGTACCTCTTCCTAGAGATGCTGCCTGGCCTGCTGCGTTCACCAGCAACTTTCATGTGTGTTGTCCAATTTACTTGTTGTGTTCTGGGTGCTCCTATGGCACTTCATCAAGGTCAATATCACTTGCATGACTCAAATTCAAAAGCTTGGGAGACTCAGGGCCATCAGCTTTCTTACCAGATCTGTTTATGTTCATTTGCATGCATGACTTTCTTTTCTCCAAAATGTGTGAATGAAGAAGGTGAAAATTCATTAGAGTTTGAGCAGAAATGCAATTCTGTTGCTCAACATGTTCCAAGATATTTTCAAATCCTTTGGTAGCAACTCTGCAAGAGACATTTTGCTCTGACTCTCTTTCATCATCACTTTCTTCAGCTTAACTTTAGTTTTACTATGACTTGAGACACTTTATAAGGTTTCATCAGTGTTTAATGTCACTGCAATCAGAACAACTTTATCAATTTCAACTCACTGGTCGTGTTCTTCTCCCAAAATATTTTCCACTGGATATTCAGCACTAGCACAGGGTAAAAATTTCATGATTTTTTTCACAGAGTTACCATGTGCTTGCCTTTAGTACATAAAATCCTTTGAAAACTTCATCACATGACCCATCTTCAAACAGGCCAAAAGGCTACACTTTTTGGCAACATTTTGCAGTTTCATTCGTCACCTGTTTTTATATGTGAGACATATTAAAAGTTGCATAGTCAATGGAATATTTTGACTGAAAATCTTGTACTTTCTCTTTGTAGGTCATCAGCCTTCTTATAAAGCCACAACAGTGCATCATTTTTATATTTTGTACACACCATGATTCCATAGGCTGAATTAAATGTGTCACATTGGCAGGGAGGAAAATACTAAAAATATTTCTATTCAGAAGTTCTTCTGCAAGAGGAATAGTGTGTCAGCTATCCAACAAAGGCATGAGTTCACTATCCTCTTTTATAATAACATTACAATTATCATCTTTGTCAGTCTTTATATCTTTTCATTTTCTGCTTCAGTGTTAGAATAACATGTTTCTATCTCATACCTTTGCTGAAAGCATTTTTATCTCTGATATATTCCACGGTATTCTTATAGTGGATAGATGGCAGAAATACATTTTATGAAGCACAATTGGCATTAAACTGCACTTGTTAATACTTGCAAATGGTGGAGGGCAGGCTGCCATACTATGAGATGATGGAAAGAAAATTGTTTTAGAACCCAGTACGCCAAATTCAATTTTACATTTTTGAAAAAATATTATGAAATGGTTCACCAGTCTTCAAAGTTTTTGCTGGTTGCATGAGAATTTCTGATCAACAGGTATTGGATAAATAACAGTATCCAGAATATTGCCACAATGACCATATATCAGACAGAATAGGTGCCAAAATATCCATATCCAATTTATATGACACATTTTGGAATTTGGTAGATAGTGAGCTATGCTCAATTTTACATTCAACTTATTTTCTTGCCAGATTCTTACTGCAATAAATGTGCAAAAGAAACTAGCAGGAGCATAATGACAAATTTATGAGTATTACAAAGTGGAAAAATGCCAGAGGATTGTTGGACAGCTAATGAAAGTTTGATATGTTAAAAGAGAGGCAGAAAATTCAAAAACACAGACCAATTAGTTTAATACCAGCAGGAGGAAAGAACTTTGAATTCTTCACAAAACATGAAACTAGAAAAAAAACTAGAAACTGTACACAAAAGCAAAAGAAGCAATCATGAATCGCAAATGGGGAGGGACATGCTCGATCAACCTTACTGAATTCTCTGAAGGGGCAATTAAAGAGGGAAAATAAGGACAAAAGCTTTTGATACAGTATCACGGGGTAGGTGTATGGTTAAGAATTGTTCATGTGGAGTCAGGCGAGATATAGAAGGAAGTGTAGAAACCTGACTAAGAAACAATAACATGGGAGGGAAAAGCTGTTTGCTCATATTTTAGCAATGAAGGTGAGGACTATCCCATGGAAATCCATGCTAGCAGCACATCTACTGTAAATAATGTGGACTCAAGAATAGAACTATTTGGATGACTCATGGAATGATGATGTAATGAACAAATTAATCTCTACATAATTCAATGTGAGATGGAGCATTTCATAGAAAGCAAAAGGAAGTCATATACCACAGCAGAATAATTATCCTATGGGAGAATAGAAGGTAATGAAAGAACTCAGGAAGAAGATTAGAAAAGCCAGGGGGGAACATGGAAAGTTCTTGGCAAGTAGGACTAAAGACGATCCCATTCTATACATACATCAATAGCAAGGGACAGGGTAGTACCACTCAAAGATAAAGGAGGGAAAATTTATTCGGATGCAGAGGATATGGGTAAGGTCCTTAATGAGTACTTTATATTAGCATATATCAAGGAGGAGGGTGTGGAGGATAAGGAGATCAGTGATGAGCGTATTCATATGCTTGGGCATTTTGAGTTATAAGGAGAGTCATGTTGGGTCTTGTAAAGAGTATTAAGTTTGTTAAGCCCCCAGGGCCTAATGGGATATACCCCAGGATATTGAGAGAGGCAAATGAATAGATTGTTGGGGCCTTGACCAATATCTTCGTGTCTCACTAGTCGCAGACAAGATCGTGGAGGACTGGTGAGTAATGGTTGTTCCATTATTCAAGAAAGGAACTAGGGGTAATCCTGGAAACAATAGACAGGTAAGTCTCACATCAGTGGTAGGGAAGTTACTGGAGAGAATTCTCAGGGATAGGATTTATGAGCATTTGGAAAACCATGACCTAATTAGGAAGAGTTAGCATGGCTTTGTACGGGATAAGTTGTGTCTTACTAACTTGATAAAGTTTTTTGATGAAGCCATGAGAGTGACTGATGAAGGTAGAGCTGTGGATGTTGTTTATATGGATTTTAGTAAGGCATTTGACAAGGTCCTTTATGGGAAGCTCATCCAGAAGATTAAGATGCATGGGATCCATGGTGAATTGGTTGTTTCAATTCAAAACTGACTTGCCCATAGAAGCCAGAGGGTAGTGCATGAAGGGACTTGTTCTAACTGGCTATCTGTGATCAGTGGCGGTCTGCAGGGATCTGTATTGGGACTTCTGCTTTTTGTGATGTACATAAATGAGCTTAATGAAAGTGTAGATGGAGGGGTTAGTAAGTTTGCAGATAATATGAAGATTGATAGTGTCATGGATAGTGTAGAAGACTGGCAAAGAATACAGCAGGATATAGATCAGTTGCAGGTATGGGTGGAAAAATGGCAGATGGAGTTTAACTTGGCCAAATGTGAAGTGTTGCACTGTAAAGAGTCAGTACACTGTTAAAGACAAGACCCTTAAAAACAGTGTTGATCAGCAGAAGGATCTTGGGGTCCAAGTTAACAACTCCCTGAAAGAGGCCACTAAGCTTGATAGGGTGGTTAAGAAGGCATATGGCACGCTTGCCTTTATTAGTGGAGGAAATGACTTCAGCCCAGATGTTAAGTTGCAGCTTTATAAAACTCTAGTTAGGCCACATCTAGTGCATTGGATTTAATTCCAGATCTGGTCACCCCATTATAAGAAGAATGTGGAGGCTTTGGAGAGGGTATAGAAGAAGTTTAGCAGGACGCTGCCTGAATTAGAGGATATATGCTATAACACGAGATTGGACAAACTTTAGTTGTTTTCTCTGGAGTGGTGGAGGCTGAGGGGAGATCTGTGAGATGTTTATAAGATTATGAGAGGCGCAGATAGAGTAGACAGACAATATATTTTCCCAGTGTTGAAATGTCCAGTTCCAGAGGACATGCATTTAAACTGAGGGGGGTATGTTCAAAGGAGATGTGAGCAGCAAGTTATTTACATCGGGAGCGGTAGTGTCTGGAATGCACTGACTGGGATGGTGGTAGAGGCAGAAACATTTAAGGGACCTTTAGATAGGTACATGAACATGAGGAAAATGGAGGGATACAGATATAGAGCAGGTAGATGAGATTAGTTTCGTTAGCCATTTGATTACTGATTTAATTGGCTCGGCAAGACATTACAGGCTGAAAGCCCTGTTTCTGTGCTGTCCTGTTCAATGTTCTATCGCTCTGATTGTGCAAATGCACACTAAACTGCAGAAATGTTGATATGACTTAATAAAGCCACTTTAAAAGTAGCAAATAAAACATTGGAGTCTATTTCTGAATGGATAGAATTAAAAGGGAGTAGGTTAAATTAAATATGTAAGAAAATCTAAAAGATGTCTTTTCTCCAAATGACAAAATATACATAGGTGGACCAAAGTAGTGCAAAGTGGTTAACAAGAATAGTACCAAAATTGATGGAGTGATTTCTGCACTTAAAACTGGAGCTTCAAAGTTCAAAGTAAATAAATACACAATAAATATGGAGAAGTGGGGAGAAAAGGGAATTCCCAGGATGAAAGGGTTTTATTAATTATGTTATCCACTTTACCAAGTAGTGTAGACACAGAGGGGAGGCTAGTTTCCATCATATGCTGAGCTGTGACCACAGCTCTCTGCAGTTTCATGCATCTCAAAGTTCAGAGTAAATTTATTATCAAAGTATGTGTATGTCACCATATACAAACATGAGATTTATTTTCTTGTGGGTATAATCAGTAAATTCAGGAAATATAATAGAATCAATTAAATACACACCCAACAGGACAGATAGCTAAGTAATGTCAATATCAAAAATGACCTGACTTGATCCAACCAAGCACAGTCCACTGCCAAGAAGGCCCACCAGAGCCTTTACTTCCTGAGGAAGCTAAGGAAATTTGGCCTGTCCCCTAAAACCTTCACTATTTTTTATAGATGCACCATAGAAAGCATTCTTCTAGGGTGCATCACAACCTGGAATGGAAGTTGTCCTGTCCAAGACCAGAAGAAGCTGCAGAAGATTGTGAACACAGCCCAGCACATCACACAAACCAATCTTCCATCCTTGGACTCACTTTGCACCACACGCTGTAGGAGCAGTACTGCCAGGATAATTAAGGACACGACCCACCCAGCCAACACACTTTTCGTCCCTCTTCCCTCTGGGAGAAGGCTCAGGAGCTTGAAGACTCGTACGGCCAGGTCTGGGAACAGATTCTTTCCAACTGTGATAAGACTGCTGAATGGATCCTGACCCGGATCTGGGCCGTACCCCCCAAATATCCAGACCTGCCTCTCGGTTTTTTTGCACTACTTCACTTTCCCTTTTCTATTTTCTATTTATGATTTATTATTTAAATTTTTAATATTTACTATCGATTTGTACTCCAGGGAGCACGAAGAGCAGAATCAAATATCACCGTGATGATTGTACGCTCTATTATCAATTGTTTGGCGACAATGAAGTATAAAGTATAATGTACAAAAGGCAACAAACTGTGCAAATACAAAGAATAAATAAATAAACAAACAAATGAATAAATAAGCAATAAATATCAAGAACATGAGATGAAGAGTCCTTAAAAGTGAATCCATTGTAATAATAAATTATAAATTCTTCCAATAGAACCCTTGATCAAAGGTTTCATACTCATAATAGTATCTAACAGGTCAGCCTCCAATATGTAAGGAAAATTACTTAAATATTTTTTGTAAAAATGTCTAACTTGAAGGTATTGCAGAAAGTGTGAGTATGAAAGAGAATATTTAACAATTGTTCAAAAGACATCAATCTATCTTCTTTAAATAAATCCAAAAAAGAATTAATACCTTTATTTTTCCAAAGTAAAAAAATTGGATCACTCAAAGAAGGCTTAAAAAAGTAATTTCGATAAATTAAACTACAATATTTAAATTTTTTAAGATTAAAAAAATTGCGGAACTGGAGCCAAATTTGTAAAGAATACTTAATCACAGGATATAGGTTTAAATTACAACTTTAGCTAATTGCATAGGTAAAGCAGCTCTCAATAACAAGGTTAAATAAAACTGTTTTACAACTTTCAGTTCCAGGTCAACTCAAATTGGTCGATCACTCTTATCAACCCAGTATAACCAAAAAGACATGTATCGCACATTAACAACCCAATAATACATTCTTAGATTAGGCAAAGCAAGACCTCCATCCTTTTTCAATGGGATAAGTGTCCTTTATCTAAGATTAAACAGGATTGGGAAAAGGAGCTTAATTTGACTTTTATGACGGAGGATTGGATGCGGATTTTGAAGTTGGTTAACTCTTCTTCAATTTGTGCTAGCCATTCATTGATTCAATTTAAAATTGTACTTTGTTATTATTTGATGAAGGAGAGACTTTCTAAAATCTATTCTAATGTTGATAGTCATTGTGATAGACGTAAAACTGAGATAGCTACACTGATACATATGTTTTGGTCTTGTTCTATATTGGAACTGTTCTGGAAGTCATTTTTTTCAACAATTTCTAAAGCACTTAAAATTAATCTACAACCTAATAAATTAACTGTGCTTTTTGGAATAATTCCTCAAAATATTCATGGTATTTCTGTGTCTGACCAACATGTTATTGCATTTGTTACATTGATAGCTAGGAGGGCCATTTTATTGAAGTAGAAGGATACATCAGTTCCCACTTTGTCACAATGGTTCTCTAAAGTGATGCTATGTCTTAATTTGAAGAAAATTAGACATCAAACCTTTGAACCTTTATTTGATTTTGAGAAAAGATGGGGCTCATTTGCTCATTATAATCATTTGAGGTAATTGATAGAATTTTTCCACGACCTAATTGTAATTTTTTTTAGTATATTTTCTTTTCTTGCTGGCGGTTTGATGTTTATTTTTAGAAGCTTTTTGTATGACGCATGACTCCGGGGTTGTACACCTAATGGGCTCTTTTTTTTCTCACTTTTCTGCTTAGTAGGTCTTTGTTATCACAATTTTTTTTTTCAATCTTTAAGATAATGTATTTTTTGATACATTGTAAGTGTTGTTACTTCAATGAACTCGTTATTTTTATTGCATAATATAACAATAAAAAGATTTGAAAAGAAAGAAAAGTGAATCCATAGGTTGTGGAAACAGTTCAGTGATGTGGCGATTGAAATTATCCCCATTGGTTCAAGAACCTGATGGTTGAGGAGAAAAACTGATTCTGAACAGTCACAGCTATACATGTAGCAGTTACAGCTACATAAGACCTTAGTCTGACCTCACTTGGAGTACTGTGTTCAGTTCTGATCACCTCACTACAGGAAGGATGTGGATATTATAGAGAGAGTGCAGAGGAGAATTGCAAGGATGTTGCCTGGATTGGAGAGCATGCCTTATGCAAATAGGTTGAATGAACTTGGCCTTTTCTCCTTGGAGTGATGGAGGATGAGAGGTGACCTGATAGAGGTGTGTAAGAATGTGAGAGACATTTATCTCGTGGATAGCCAGAGGCTTTTTCCCAGGACTGTAATGGCTAACATGAGGGGCATTGTTTTAAGGTGCTTGGAAGTAGGTGCAGAGGGGATGTCAGGTAAGTTTTTCAAACAGAGAGTGGTGGGTGCATGTAATGCATTGCTAGCGGCAGCGGTGGAGGCAGAGTATTTTAAGAGACTCTTAGATAGGTACATGGAGCTTAGAAAATTAGAGGGCTATGCGGTAGGGAAAATCTAGGCAGATTCTAGAGTAGGTTACGTAGTCAGCACAAAATTGTGGGCCAAAAGGCCTGTAATGTGCTATAGATTTCTATGTTCTATGTTCTATGAACCTGGTACTATGAGTCCTGAGGCTCCAGTACTTTCTTTCCGATGGCAGCAGCAAGAAAAGTGTATGGTCTGGGTGTTGGGGCTCCTTGATGGATGCTGTTTTCCCATAACAGTGCTCTGTGTAGATGAGGAGGGTTTACCCATGATAGACTGGGCCATATCCGCTATTTTTTGTTGGATTTTCTGTTCAAGGGCATTGGTGTTTTCATATCAGGCTGTGATGCAGCCAATCAGTACACTCTCCATCACACATGTATAGATGTTAGTCAAAGTTTTAGATATCATGCCAATTCTTTGCAAACTTCTAAGGAAGTAGAGGTTCTGCTGTGGTTTGTTCATAATTGCACATATGTGTTGGGTTCAGGACAGATCCCCTGAAATGTTAACACTGAGGAATTTAAAATTGCTGACCCTCTCCACCTCTGAACCCCCAGTGAGGACTGACTTATGGATCTCAGGTTTCATCCTCCTGGAGTCAATAATCAGCTCCTTTGTCTTGCGGACATTGAGTGAAAGGTTGTTGTTGTGGCACCTCTCAGCTAGATTTTCAGTCCCCTTCCAAATGCTGATTCATCACCACCTTTGAGTCGGCCAAATTCGGTGGTGGTGTTATCAACCGTAGATATGGCATTGGAGCTGTGCATAGCCTCACAGTCATAAGTATAAAGCAAATAGAGCAGGGGGTAAAACACACAGCCTTGTGGTGCACCTGTGCTGAAGAAGAATGTGGTGGTGATGTTGCTGCCAATCCAAGCTGACTGGAGTCTGCAAATGAGGGGATCAAGGATCCAAAAGCATAAGGAGGTATTGAGAACAAGGTCCTGAAGCTTATTGACCTCCACCTACACAGTAATGGATATTTGCCACGAGGAAAGATGGAAAAAAGTGAGGAATTCTCCTGAAGGGATATGACAGACAGATATTTTAAACCTATGCAAAAGCTGAGAGGACAGGATGAGAGAAGATGTACTTGAAAATAGAAATAGTTGCCAAAAATATCAGATTGTCGGTGATAAATCCATGAGCAAATACAGGAGAGACTTTATCCGGAGTGGTTAAACATTGAATTCAATGCTTTATAATACAGTCAGGTAACAAATACAGATGAACAAGATGAATCACAAAGACGAAAGTAAAAGAGAGATCTGTTGAGGGGATTAGATAACAAGGAATGAGAAGGAACTGGCGTGGTGCATACGCAAATAAAAGAGCGGAATCTATCAACATACTTAGAAAAGCAGTATAATCTGTTCTGTTGAACATGCTAACTCTGCTTAACTGCCTCTCTGCAGATACTGCCCAACTTGGTTGAGTACATTGGGCATTTTCTATTTCAGATTTTGAGCATCTGCTTTTGTAGCAGCATACATCTTTCTTGCTGAACTCAACATTCCTTAACAGCATGTGAGAACAGGACTGTAAGCTGGATGACCACTACATTTAGAGAGAGCTTAACATCCTTACAAGGCAATTACATTTCAGGATTTATCTACTCTAATTCAGATTATGTGCTGCAAGGAACAAATTGGAATAAACGGTCACATTTAGTGATGTAGCCCTGAGCTGTTCCACACCACATCAGTCAAGGAGAAAGCTTATTTTTGGAACAGTGAGCCATTCTTCAGAAAAAGCAGCTCTATTTGCACAAGAAAAGGTGCCAGATCCAAGGAAATATAGAGCTAAGTAGGGGTTTTACCCTCTGCTTTTATACTGCATTTTGCTTCAAGACAACGTTTTCTCATTTTGTCTTAAAATAACGAACATTCATTTACTCTATACTTAATCTCTTGATCCACTGAAAAGGTGTGATGCTGCAACTAACAGCTTTCACTTCCACCTTTGAAACTTGTTCCAGGGAAAAGCAACACAAGGACTGGGCTATTCTCTGAACAAACTAACGATTCTGGAAATTAGTGAAAAAAAGTCTCCCTCTTTGGTTTGTAGGGTGTGCTCTGTTAATATTAAGTTCATGTTCGAGTCCAAGTTTGAATATCATTCAACCATGCACATGAAAACAGCCAGATGAAACAGTGTTCCTCTGGGGTCAAAGAGCAAAACAGTACCAACAGTCCCACACACAGCACACAGCACACTTAATTATGATAGCAGGAAAACATATAGTTACAAAAAACATTTTAAAATAATAATACAGCCCATGTCCCTGAGTGTATTGGCCTGTAGATTGATGGTGCATGGGTGTTGTCCTGGATGCTGCTTAGATATTTCTGCAACAGTTCCTCATTTCACATAAGTGCAGCCACAGAGGAATGCAATCCAGCTCGTCTTCCTGAGGACCGCACTGGAGTACAGCACGGATGGGAGGGGTCAGCCCTCCACCCAGGACGTAATCCAGAGGCACAGCACCAGCTTCATCAACTCCTTCGCTGGCGGCCCCGAGGTATGTCCATGCAACATCTGAGGCAATGCAACACCCTGTCATTGGTCTTACCAATGAACCAGGGAATTGGACTCATGGTATTCTACATTACCAATGACCAAGCCAATCACTTCACCATTGCTTGGATCATGCACTGCTTGGGTGACTGAAGCAGGTTGCAACACAGGGCACGACAAGTCTAGGTCCACAGCTATCCAGCAACTCGTTAGTGGGGTAGACCTGGCCAACTTGATGTTATTAATATCCAGCAATATCTTTCTGGATATTATTTTAAGATCATCAATATCTTATGATGGTACAACTGATATAAAGGACAAACAATGGCATCTTTGTTTGGACATAGAGAGACTGCTGTGTCTGCATGCACCGCCATCTTACAGAACCTACTGACCTCACAGTCATAGTCTTACAGTCTTACTGACTGGGTTCCTCTTGTAGTCAAGGAAACAACAGAAACAGAAGAAACAGACAGGTGACATATAACTCCACTATCCAAGTATTAAAATCCATCGTCCCTTAAACGGAAGTCCATTCAAAACAGCAGAAGGTTGCAAGAGGTTTATTAAGGGTGTTCTGCCACTCAAAGAACAAGATCAGCAGCCTTAAAGAAAAAGCCAATGGTTAAACGCTTGGTACTAGTTTCCACACAACAAAAAATGTTGTTTTCTTTCTAACATGTCACCTTCTTACTTTCCAGGTAGTTGTCTGTCAGAGAAAAATCATTAATGAAAAAGTACTAACTCTGAATACATTCAAAGACAGTCTGAACTAACAACCATGTAACAAGCCTTTCGAAAGTCTTCAGTCACGTTTGATTGAAAGGAACAAGGTACCTTTGTTTTACATTATCCTGGGTGCATGCAACTTTGTGCAAGTTTTCACACCATTCATGTGCCTTTAAGTTTAGTTTTCTCTCTTCTCTCCAAGATTAAAAGAAACTGATGATGCTTCTGTCCAGTTTATTAAGTCAAAACGTGGTAAGTCTAAGTAACTGGCGGATGTAGGTAAAATGAAGAAAGAGGAAGTGGAGAGAAAAGTCAATGGGAATTTAGTAAAATCGGTTAAGAGATCAGTGCAAATAGACTCATCTTCAAATGATTTCTCAAGCCTATTACACATAATAACTTATTGCTCAAGGGGAAAAGCCACAGTGTACACAGATAAATAGGTTAACATATTACTGTTTGTTTGAGCTTGAATATATAGACTTGTGCTTCTATTCCCTAATGGTATTACTTCTCAGATGTATTGGTTTCTGATACCTACAACACGTTTACTGCCCAATAAAAACTTCCAGACACCCATTTTGATTTTTGACACAAAAATATTATTGCCATCATGAAAATAAAGAGTGAAGAATTCCTGCATTATAGAACAACAATGCTGCAGGAAGATGGCATATGCACATAGATTTGCTTCACAGTCTTTCTGGGATTCTAAAATATTTTCAAAATGAAAGGGAACATATACATCAGAACTCATCTGTTCTGATATTGTCAACGACTGCTGAAGAAGCTAATTTGCCACTTCATCGGGAAAGTGGAGAAGACTGTTGACATGCAACTGTAGAGTGTGTGAAACCCAGTGAAATACAATTTTCTCAAACCTCACAGCTATTGTGAGAAAGTGTAGCAGCAACATGATATTGCTAAAATAATTACAACAGGAGGATATGATGATTAACTAGTTTACTTGTGCACTTTTTAAATTTTACTGTACAGGTACTTGTCTGAAAACCTACAAACACTTTTCAACAGCTGGTACCATGAGTGAGGTTGAACTGTGCAATCCAGTGATTTCAATCTGAAACTGGGCTGTTAATTGAGACCAAGTGAATCACAGTGGCAAACTTCATTCTGGTATAGAAACTAAATGTTTGAATACCCAGAGTTATGTTTGGTTATTTTTCTGAGTTGTTTGCGTACTATGATATATGACTCCATATTTAACCTCCTTCTCTGTTGGTAAGTGTATCATAGTCCTGTAATGAACTTACCCATGGGGATTGATCTATTGATTCTGAAAAATAAATACTAAGATACGTCTATCGTTTTTTGCCATCTATTGTTTTTGAATTCTGCAAATGTCAGGCTAAAATCACATTAAGTAACTACATTGTCCAAAAGTATGAATAAAAAATGCATGCACTGATAACCATTTGAATGCAAAGGCTTGATTTATTTTTCATATCTTAAATAATGGAGGTCTTTTGAAAGAGATTGTCTACAGAGAAATGTTACTTTGTGTACGTTCTTTTCTTGGAATGTAGTTAGTGCGCTGAATTCTGGTGTTTCATACAGTTACTGGCACTGTACCACAGTAAGGGGTATTTGTTCCCCATGAACATTATCCTTTAATGTACAGAATGCTTCCATTGCGTACGTGCCGTAATATAGTCATAACAAACATTTTCCAAATGCAGTGACAATTTTGCTACCTCAACAGACGAATAGGGCTTGGTCAGTCCAATAAATTTATATATAAAAAAGAAAAAAATCCACAAAACGTAATTGTAATAACATACAATGTAACATGCAACATTCATACATTCATGGCAAACCTAACCCTTAACAGTCTGGGTGAATTCTGCCTAATGAAATTAAGGAGTCCCTACACATGCCCTCCATCCCCGCCCCCGCACCCCCCCCCCTGAAATTTACCCTAGCAGACAAAGTCAAACGAGCAGGGGCCCACAAATCCTGGCGAACCTACTCCTGTCTTCAAGGGCAGGTGCTGGGGAGGAAGAACAATCAATGTCAGAAGGTCTGGAGGTGCAACTGTAGAGTGTGTGAAACCCAGTGAAATACAATTTTCTCAAACCTCACAGCTATTGAGAGAAAGTGTAGCAGCAACATGATATTGCTAAAATAATTATAACAGGAGGATATGATTAACTAGTTTACTTACGCACTTTTTAAATTTTACTGTATAGGCACTTGTCTGAAAACCTACAAGCACTTTTCAACAGCTGGTACCATGAGTGAGGTTGAACTGTGCAATCCAGTATGGTCACCAATCAACAAAAAAAAAGAGAGCCAATTACTAAAGTCTTATTTGTGCAATGTTTGGATATTGTAATAAAGAGGTCAAGAATATGTAACTAAAATGAGCAAGTAGCACAAATAAAAATCATAATGAATATTTACATTTAATTTGTAATGAATTTCAGATAAACACAGACTAAAAGAGTAATATTAATAAATATGTAATATACAATACAGCAAATGAAGTCACTGTGCAAAATGTTATCATAAATAACAGTATGAGTATTCAGTCTCAAGTGCACAACAGAATGCATAATCTGATTTTTTCCAGAACATTAATGCTAAGATCAGTTCCTCTAAGCCAAAAGTGGCATACTGTATTTACCAAGGATGACAAGATCAGATAAAGGAATATTAGACGGTGGAAGGATACTTTATGCCTCAGCATGCAGCTCATCAGGTGCCCTTTTTTTAAAAAACATGTAAACCAGGTTCTTCACTTTGTAGGACCTCTGCTTGTCACAATGGTTGTGAATATCTTGTTTAAAGCTAACTTTAGAATCCTCTCCCCACTGTTGTGCACCAGGCTAGCAGTCCTCCAAGAACTACGAGTTACTGCCTCCCCCCAAAAAAAATCTAATTTAGGGTGGATGTTTCCTCACTGTTGTCTTTGTGCATCTAGTCAGAATTGAGTTGGACCTCCAGGTGGTCCACAGCAGGAGTGATTGGTAAGTTTGTGGCCTAAGGTAGAAGGAGATGAGTTATACAGCTCTCATTACATGCACTTGCAGCTCAACTCTTTGAGTGAAAATGCAGAAAGTTTGAAGTTAATAACTCATCTCCTTCTACCTTAGGCCACAAACTTATCAGTTACCCCTGCTGTGGATCACCTCTGGAGGTCCAAGACGCCAACTTCTACAAAGAAGGGATCCGTATGCTCCACGACCGCTGAACTACGTGTGAAAATGTAGGAAAAATAAATGTGCTAGGTTTTCTAAAATTGACTCCTTCTACCTGAGGCCACAAACTTATCAATCACCCCTCATAAGTCCGAAATAAAATCAGAAAGGCTAGAAGCACGGATTAGGTTGAACATGTCAATGGAGAGAGAAAAAAAAATGAAATTTTCAGGTTAATGAACTTTCATTTGATCCATTAAAAGTTAGAACACAAGTTGTTTAAGTTGAGAGAAGGGGAAGAGTGGAGGAAATCAAAATGTTATGATATTAATGTGTCGATGGCTGAGAGAAAGTGGTAAAGACGTTTTAGTCACAACTGATCTGTCTGGGAAGGTATAAACAGTTGACGATGAGGGAAAACAGGAATGCGATGGAAAAACAAAACAATGGTAGAATTGTGAGCTACAAAGCACATCTGTGGAGCGGGAAGTAGAATTACATGTCCGTAGGGTGGATGGGTGTGGGGCATCAGCAAATAGTCACATACTGTATAATGTTACAATGTCACATACTCATGTTGCAGCTACTTAAGATGCTAGTGAAATGGTGCTTGGCCTTTTGTTTTACGTTCTGGTTGCCTAACTATGTCATTAAGCTAGATAAGATTCACAGGAACACTACCAGGATTGAATTATCAGGAGAGGTTGGATAGGCTGGGTTTCTCTTCCCTGGAGTGTAGGAGGTTGTGGGGTGATGTTATAAAATCATGAGGGGCACAGATATGTCGAACATCGACTCAGACCATGAGAGGCCTGCGTCGGGCATTTTCATGCCTTACAAGGCGCAGATTGAAAGTCTGTGTGGGGTGCCACTCCTCACACGGACACTAGAGCAATGTGTGGTTAAGTGCCTTCCTCAAGGACACAAACACGCTGCCACAGCTGAGGCTCAAACTAGCGACCTTCAGATCACTAGACGAACGCCTTAACCACTTGACCACATGCCCAACACAAATGAGGTGATAGGTATTTTCCAGTAGTCTCAAACTAGAGGGCAGAAGTTCAAGGGGAAAGACTTAAATGGGACATGAGGTGCAAGTTTTTCACACAGAGGGAAGTGGGTATTGGAATGTGTGTGGTCAGAGGAAGTTATGAAGGCAGGCACATTTACAACGGTTAACAAGACATTAGGACAGATTTAGAGGGTCGTGGACCAAATTTAGGCAAATGGGAGTGGCTTGGCTGTGCAACTTGGCCAGCATGAAAGGACTGGGCCGAAGGGCCTTTTTCCTTGATGTATGCCCCTACGACTAATTTAACCTGTTCTGTTACAAACTGGAAAGGGTGATCATCTGAAATTACTGGATTCAATTTGGAGCCCCAAGGCCTGTAACATGTCCAGTTGAAAGTAACAACTTTACCTCTTCCAGTCCAGTGAAATAGATTCATAATATGGACTACTCTGCAATGAAGGAGCCAAGTGCAGATCGAGAGACTGCTTTGTAAAGCACCTTTATTAAGTCTGCTGTTATGAGCCCAAACTTCTAATTGCCTGTCACATTAACCCTCCTCATCATACACAATGCCTAAAGCTGGGTTGACATGCAGGATGAATACTGTTTTTCTACTTAAAACTGATAGCTGCATTCCTGAAATTGTAGGAAATAAATAGATACAGTATTTTCAGTTTATTGTAGTGCATTGCTAAGTTGTCATTTAGTCAGTCTGTCCCTTTCACTGTCAGTTGAGTTTAAACAATGCTGTGAAATCAGACAAGAGACAGTAATTAATCAAATGGACAGTAATCAATCAAATGGCTAGCACAAGAGGGCGCAGTTTTAAGGTGTTTGGAAGTAGGTACAGAGGAGATGTGGGGAGTAAGTTTTTTACGCAAAGAGTGGTGAGTGTGTGGAATGGGCTGCCAGTGACAGTGATGGAGGCGGATACTATAGGGTCTTTTAAGAGACTCCTGGATAGGTACATGGAGCTCAGAAAAATAGAGGGCTATGGGTAACACTAGGTAATTTCTAAGATAAGGACATGTTCAGCACAGCTCTGTGGGCCGAAGGGCCTGTATTGTGCTGTAGGTTTTCTATGTTTCTAAATTACTTGGCTGTGTACACTGACAGCACACCTGGCTGTGGACAGGCAACAGAATGCTAGCAATGGTCAAGTCTCTTTTTCCCTTCTTAAGACCCAGAGCAGTCTGCTATGGCCAGGCAAGCAGATGGCAGTCGCCACTCAACCCTGGAGGGCAGAGTTAAACCTGATGGCTGATCCAACAGCAGTTGTCATATAAACCAGAGTTCAATTGAAAATTAATGATCAACTTATCATATACACTGTTACTCTCATCAACTTCCTTCAATGACACACTGCTATCACTTCCTTGTATTGATGCTTCACAACATTCGGTGATGATAATATCAAGTTTACCGTTCCCTAGGTTTCCAGTCATGCTTGGCACTCCATTCAAAGACAGCTTCAGCACTGCACAGTGTAAAACTCACCTGTGATATACTCTCAGCATTGCCAGCTGGGGTAGGGTGACATCTACACTTTCAAATGAGCTAAAGAGTGTGGGAAAATCAGGATACATCAGCACAGGGAGGAAATGTACATACCTCCATCCGTTATTGTGGACATATTTGTGGTGGGCAAGAAATAAATCAATTACCTACCTCTGTATGCACAGCAAATTAAAGGCAGCTTAAGGAGTTGAAGCAAAGCAATAGCAGAAAATTTACATGGGTCAAATTCAGGATGACTCACAAATGAGTGCTTTGTACATGCCCTGCTCTTCAGTATTATAAGCAAAGCACATTTATGTTCAAGTCTTCTTAAAGACTGATTTCTCAGAGTCAGGAATAGTTCACTACCACTCTAGTTCAATGGGTTCTGATGCGGCTGCAGAGATCACAGAAAGACCTACAGGCTCAGCACAGATGGGGGAAGCAATGCATGTTGTGTTGGTAGTTTGGTGGGATGGTGCTTGAGCTAACGTGGTCCACTATTTCCTCCTTTGATACAGCATCTGTATATAATATGAACTTCACAGCAAGAGATCACAAGGACATCAACAAAATCTGCACCATGAACTGCACCATGTTCCAAATGAAGTCTGATGTCTCCATCAGTCTTGTGCCAATGCAACAATGAAACACAAACCTTGTAACCAGAAAATCAATACTGAACATTTCAAGAATACTGAAAAGACAATCTTTGAATGCATTCCAAAGTAAACTATGTTTAATTAAAGATCTTCAATAAAACCTATGTGTGTTACGGTTATTGAGGTAAATTTGAACTGTTTTTGCACTGGGTGGTGTATCAGTGAACCTGTATATTTCCAGCTTCAACTTTTGGAGGAGGAGAAGCCTAAATTTATTCCTGATTTGTATTTCAGGAAGCACGTCAAAGATTCAGCAAGGCAGTGTGTTTGCTTTCAGAATAATTGATACTAAGCATGTCTTGTCTGGAATTTAGAAGAAAAGCGGACATTGCAGGAAACTTATGAAAGTCTTATGGGGTTTGACAAGGAGAATATTTCCTCAGTGGAGAGGTTTAGGTCTGAATGAGGTAAGAAGAAATTTCTTCATTCAAAGATGGTGAATGTTTGGAATTCTAGATCTTGGATGGCTGTAGGGGTTGAGAGTTGTTGAGATCTTTCAAAAAGTGATCAAGAAATTTCTGGATATTACAGAAAACATGCTCTGTGATCTTGATGAATGCCAGATTAAGTTCCTATGACAGTACCTCTGCTCTTAACAGCATACCACAGACTACAGACTATTTTGGGTGAGGAAATCAAGCTCAGATCTGGCAGCCTCACCAAATGTTCTAAATAGTTCAATTAAATGGAACCCTCTACATCCAAGCAAATTGGGACTCATGGACTTGGTTTTGCAACCATGAAAGTTGTTAAAAAGGAGACCATACTGGTGCCCTGAGCAGACAGTGTCTGGATTAGGTGAGGAATGGGACTTAAACTTAGGATGTTCTAATTAATATCCCAAGTGATAACCATTACCTGAGGTTAACACTTTTGTCTTTGCTCTTGCATTTTCCTTGTCACTAGTGAAGCTCCATAGAGGACTTCATTTAATTAGGAACTAAGAGCCAAACCTTCTAAATATTGACACAATATGACAAATGGAGTATCATGTGAGAAAATGTGAAATTGCCCATTTTGGCACGAAAATAGAAACAGTTACATAACTGGTGAGAGATTGCAGAGTCCTGACGCACAGAGAAATTCAAGTACTCTGGTGCAAGAACCCCAAAAGAAGTTGATATGAGGAGAAAGCGAAAAATTAGGAAACAAACAGAATGTTATCATTTATTGCATGGGAAAATGAATATAAGATGAAGGAGGTTAAGCTTTATTTAATTAAGGCACTGGAAAACCACATCTGAAGTACTGTCAGCAGTGCAGTCGGTCCTCCTGATTTAAGCGAGGATATCAATGTGTTGAAAGGATTTCTAAGGTTTACTACACTGATACCTAAAATGGGCAGGCTTTCTGCTGAGGAAAGGTTGGATACTCTGGGGTTTAGAACAGTGAGAGGGAACCTGTAAGAAAATATATAATCCCGGGGTGGGCTTGAGAATGTGGATGTGGTGATCATCATTTCTCGTGTGGCAGAATCTAGAACTGTTTGACAATATGTGATTCCCATTTATTTTTCAGAAACGAGGAAGAAATTGATTCTCTCAGAAGGTCTTGAGGCATTGGAACTAATTTCCTCAAATGACAGTGGAAGCATGATAAAATTATTGTGGCCCACTTTGGGGAATGTTTTATGTGCTGCCCCACGTAACTGATTTGAACTGTAAATCAGACTACCAAAACAGGACCTCCATTCCAGATATCTATTGTGAACATGGAATTGAATTGCTGACATCTGTGCTTTGAATCAGTTACAAGATGAAGCCATCAGGCCACTGTCATTTGCACCATCGCTAACTCCATCAAATCTGGAGATCTCCCACCCTTGCCTCCAACATCATAGTTCCCTTACCTCTGCATTTCTCTTTTCTACTTCCTCTCCAAGATCCACAAACCTGACTGTCAGGTAGGCCCATTGTCTCTGCCTGCCTCTGCCCCACTGAACTCATGTCCGCATACCTCGATTGGTTTCTCTCTCTCTTGGTTCAGTCTCTCCCCATCTACATCTCCAGCACTTCACATGGTCTCATTCTGCTCAATGACTTTCAATTCCCTGGCACTAACCACCTCACTTTCACCATGAATGCCTCCTCTTCTGCCACGATGAAGCCACTCTCAGTGTGGTTGAGCGATGCCTCATATTCCGTCAAGGTAGCCTCGAACCTGACAGCATAAACATTGATTTCTCCTTCCAGTAATTAATTTTTCCCTCACCCTTCACTCTACTCTGGATGCTTTCCTCTTCTCCTGACATGACTATCACCTCCCCCTTGTGCCCTTCTCCCTTTCCTTTTCTCCCATGGTCCACTCTCCTCTCCTATCAAATTCCTTCTTCTACAGCCCTTTTCTTTTCCACCTATCACCTCCTAGCTTCTTACAACATCCAAATGGATTCACCTATCACTTTCTAGTTTGTCCTCCTTCCTTTCTCCCTGATCTTTTTATTCTGATGTCTTCCTCCTTCCTTTCCAGTCCCGATGAAGGGTTGTGGGTCCAAAACATGGTTGTTTGTTCATTTCCATTGATGCTGTCTGACCTGCTGAGTTCCTCCAGCATTTTGTGTGTGTTGCTATGGAGATTTCTAAATTTGCAGCAATGACATCAATGAATATGCAATTGCACTTTACATTGCCATTGCAAACTAGGAGCAACATTTGAGTTAAATGCGCCACCTTCATCAAGAGGACAAAGCAAGAACATGAAGGTCTACTTATGAGTAGGTTACATTTCTCACTATTCCCTGAGCTGCCATTGCAGAATCCTTTACTGAAGGCAGTCACTGAACCTAATGTCCAAGTTCCATTTGAGGCCCTCTTTCTTTGCATGAAACTGGACTAGGGGTTGTTGGTGTTGTAGTTAAAAAGGTTGCAGTCTCCAACCACAGAAACGTATAATATTCAAATTGGTCATCATTCACAACATTGCAATCCAGGCCCAATATTAAGTACCTGGAGTAACTGGTCATGGCTACCGTCATTACCAAGTCTGTATGCAAATAGCCTATCTCATTGGCTCTCTGCACCCTTTAGTCAGGTATCAAGGCCCTCCAGCACGGTTGTTCCAGAAGCTGGCATGGGTTTAAAACGCAGGTCCATTTTGGCTGGTCTATCTACTCTCTAAAGCAAAATTCTAGCTGTGAAACTCAAAGCGAACAACTTTAGTTCATACAATACTAATTTTGTAGCTTATCAAAACTGGTAAAATTAAGTGCATCATACGGTCATTGTACATTACAATGATAAAAACAGCTGTGTCCAAACAAAACTATCACAGCAATGAGAAGTGAATGCAAAGCAAAATTATAACACCACAAGTTAGCACAGCACAGAGTACTGGCGATGATATGATCATAGCCAGTCAACTCAGTCGGTCCAGCCACTAGAATACAGCAAAATATAAATTACAAAAAAACGTCTACTGCATGAAGAGTAGATGACGCAGCAGAAAAAAAGATTGATGAATTGAATACATCAGGCAATTAGCCAAAATTTTTCAAAATAAACAGAACATCTGTGATAAATACATACTTAATTCAGATATACAGCCACAACTTTTACCGATTTGTCAGATTAAGATTTATTTTGTGTGAATTGGACAGATATATTTAATTGTTGACTGGGGTCTGAGAAAAAAGTGACAAATCTGTTTGGGAAGAAAGTAATCTGAGAAGGAGACTGTAAGCAGAATTGGAAAGTCTATTGCTTAATGTGTTTCATGAGTCTTCAGCCTGTCCATTAGGTGAGATACCTTGTGGCAGTAGGGATCCAGCTCAGAAGATGGATAGGCTGCTAATAATTTAAGTGGGAATCCTGCTGCTGAACAAGGAACATTCACAGTTACAGTTGTTGATGCCCAAAGCTTCTCCTGCTCTTTTAGTGTGATAAAGGGCATGCAAAAGGTGGACCAAATGGAGGACATACATGTTTGCATTAGCTGCCTTAAAGAAACTATTATGAAAGCTTCTTTAATATTACATTGACATGGTATCACCATGGTTTAATTCATTATAGACAAATCTCAGATATGTGCAGAAAAAATACATATATCTATAAAATATTTAATTTTGAATATGGTACTGAAATGCAGATTAAGTTCCAAATAATCAGGAGTTTTATAATTGCTTTAAATGTCAGCAATTTAATCCTTAGGCATCTACTCTTTTATAAAATATTACAATAATGTAGCAGGAAGGCATCCAGCAATACTGTGATGAGTATTTTTTCTTATAACTAGAAATTCTTAGCCAATAAATCACACAAACTGGAAGGATAAATGAAGGATAAACATGGTATATGTCCATATATTACTCAGTTTAATAGCATTTTTTCTTATGAATGACATTACAGAGTTGATTTTTAAGCTAAAAGCAATAGAATGCAGATGTTGGAAATTTGAAATAAAACAGAAACAGAATAAAAAAGGATGGAGCTGTTTGGCTAAATGAACAATAAATTTTTAATATAGTGTATGCCCTGAACAGAGTTATGAAATAGTCCATAAAGATCACATGTTCGAGGGCACGCTGTGACAGCCTCCATTTTCTATTAGGAAAAGTTATTGCTGTTACATCGACCAGCAGAAATGAGGTTGTGAACTGAACATTACAAAGCAACTTTACACCTCAAGTTCAAATAAGGTTATGGTTTGGAAACGTAACATGCATCTTCAGAAGCAAGAACGTGTAATTTGCTTTGCAGAAATTGCTTCAGCATTTTAGATGTCATCATTCTTCAAATGCCTTATCAACTGATAAAACAGATTATAATGGCCATTCAGTAACTAAGAAACCATGAAACCATTCTGTTATTATGCACGGGGATAATAGGTGACAGCCACAAGATCGGTGGGGGGGGTGGATCTTTGTGATCTTTGTGATGGAAAATTAAATTCTTCCGAATTGATATAAATCTAACTCTTTTGTTTTAGGCAAGATCCCAGACAGTTGCTCTCAATTGATCACAGAATCTTATTGCGCAAGAGGCCATTTATCTGATCCTATCTTGAACCAGACCTAATCGATGAACTCCACAATCCTGCTCTTTCCACATAACCCCAAAGTTATCTCCCTTTTTAACATTCTGTTGTTGAAGTTATTACTGTATCTACATGTTTTGTGTTTTCACTGTACTATAGATCACATTATCTCACTGTATCAAAAGGATATGGTATGTGCACTTCTGTACACTGAAAGCATCGTGCAATTTCTGGTCAGTAAATCTTAAAGTAAATGATAGTATTTATTAACGCAAGTTATTTTATATTTAATGATCACTTAAGGGAGATTTCAAAACAACTTTTAAGTTAAATGAATGATTTATCTGAAAGTACTTGTCTAGTGGAATAAATTATGTATAATGATATACTTCCACTTACTGACTCTGAAAAAACACAAGCCATGCATTTGAAACTAAAGAGATAAATGATGGCTACTCAAGTTGGTTGGTAACTTTTATACAGCAAAGATAGTTCCCAGCATGTTGTCAGTTTGCCTGCTGTTGAAGCACGGTTTACACACTGTACTTGAGGCCCAGTCAGACTTCAGACAGGATTCATTAATTTTCTTCATGCAAGCACCAGGATCATGCATCTCAATATACAGGCATGGGTATCCAGAAATAGAAATATACATACACATAATAAGCAAACAAATTCAGTCCATTTCGTGACAGGTAGGTAATTTGTTTTACCTTAATTGTAAACAAACTGCTTCACATAATAACACAGTGTCTAGTTATGCATCATTCAACCCCCATGTGCAGAGAGAATGTGCATGCCACAGTCGTAAACGCTCTATTTAAAGTGCCATGAAACCACCCAGCTCAGTCGGTTTCCTAATGGCCCACTGAGGCAGAATAATACCCAGCTGACCGCAAAAACAAAACAACCGTATCCTTCCTGACAGAGTACCACTTTTCCTGATGCAACCTTCAATTTGGTTACAAAATAAGAAAGGATGTTTAAAAGACTGATGCGCCAATAATTATCAGGGTCTTTAAACTTATATTTAGGTTGATTTAGGTCCAAAAATAAAGATGATCTTAACTAACTAAAGTTCCTTTTTAACCCTGTCCTAATCAATGGCTGCGCCTCACTAGTGAGATAGTCTTTCATACGGGTTAGCTTGTTGTATTTGCTTGTCCAACA
Organism: Mobula hypostoma; assembly: GCF_963921235.1. Lineage (NCBI taxonomy): Eukaryota > Metazoa > Chordata > Chondrichthyes > Myliobatiformes > Myliobatidae > Mobula > Mobula hypostoma. The sequence continues at coordinate 63,340,908 of NC_086102.1, read as the reverse complement.
TTAGAATGCATGCTCTTTTGAACAATCTTAGGCAATGGTGTATGAAGGAAGATGTTATTTGGGTGGCGGTTGCTCCTATATAAAATAAAGAATGCAACTCATAAAGTGTGTAAAATCATAAACACAAGAGATGCTGGAATTCCAGAGCAACACACACAAAATGCTAGAGGAACTCAGCTGGGCAAGCAATATATATGAGAAATTAATAAACAGTTGATGTTTTGGGCTGAGACTCTTCATCAGGACTGGAAAGCAAGATGCCAAAGTAAGAGGGTGGGGGGGGGGAGGTAGACAAGCTAGAAAGTGATACATGTGAAGTCAAGTGGGTGGAGGAGGGCTGATGAGGTAAGAAGCTGGGAGGTGAGAGGTGGAAAAGGGAATGGGCTGTAGAAGGAGGACCCTAATAGAAGAGGAGAGCAGACCATGTTTGTGTATGAATGGGTGAAGTTGTTTGTTTCTGTGCAGTGCTGCAGCTTCAATGTAACATTTATGTCCTGGACTTAGTGAAGCTACCCTTGCTAAATGCAACCCTGAAGAATGCTGCCACAGGGATCGGGTTAGCTCACTGCCCAGGGTAACTGGTCATCGCTGCCATCCCCCTGTCATTACTAGGACTGGATGCAACTGAGTCAACTCACTGGCTTTCTGCACCCTTTGGTCAGGTCTCAACATCTTCCAGAAATTGACTTGGTCTAAGGTTCCCGTCGCTAGTCCCCAACCCTGGGCACGCTTTCACTGATAACAAAACCTCAGGGAAATATTGTCAGCTGTCAAAGCCTTCGTCTATTTTTATCTGCATTATTAATGTTTTGAGTTACATTAGAATTCTGATGCAATAATTAAAAAAGTGAAACTTCCAGTTTAATTAAAACATCCTGAAACTCTTAGGAACTATTAAGCATATTGAATTGAATTAAAATTAATTTTTAAAAGTTAAACATTTTTGGGCTGAGGGTTATTTCCATTACTTAGTTCAAAAATGTTCAATGAATGAGGTGCATTTGATGGCTCTGAGCATGTACTCAATGCAATTCAGAAGGCTGGGGTGCAGGGTGGGGCTCTCATCAAAATCTCTCAAATATTGAAAGGCCTGGATATGGTAGACATGGAGACGATGCTTCCATTAATAACAGTTTCTGATCTGAGGGCACAGCCTCAGAATAAAGGGATATCCCTTTCGAACCGAGCCAAGGAGGAATTTTTTCCAGCAAGAGAGTGGTGAATCTATGGAAATGATTGCCGAAGAGGGCTTTGGAGGTCAAGTGTTTGTGTATATTTGAGGCAGAGGTTGATTGGTAAGAGGAATAGAGGTTAAAGGCTGTGAAGAGAAACAGGAGGATGGGGTTGAGAAAAGAAACAGAAATTCAGCCATGATTGAATGGTGGAGCAGGCTCGATGAGCTAAATGATCAATATCTGCTCCGAATTCTTATGGTTCTCCAAATCTACATCATGTCTGATCAGGTGCAGGGCGAGGTGATGCACCAGCTTAATAGAATCCAGCCACATCATAGTGACAGGTGCAGTAGCTCCTGTCATTCAATAAGCTCTGGCATATTGCTCATAGGGCATCAAACTTGCTTCTTGTTGAAGGGTGGAATGGCACAGCCAACACAATTTCTCCAGCAGCAAGTTGCTTTGATCTATGTGATTGCTATGGCATTATTTTTCAAAAGTACAGTTGAAGTCAGAAGTTTACATACACCTTAGCCAAATACATTTAAACTCAGTTTTTCACAATTCCTGACATTTAAGTCTAGAAAACATTCCCTGTCGTAGGTCAGTTAGGATCACTATTTAAAGAATGTGAAATGTCAGAATAATAGCAAAGGGAATAATTTATTTACCATATATAACCATATAACAATTACAGCACGGAAACAGGCCATCTTGGCCCTTCCAGTCTGTGCCAAACTCTTACTCTCACCTAGTCCCACTGACCTGCACTCAGCCCATAACCCTCCATTCCTGTCTTGTCCATATACCTATCCAATTTAACTTTAAATGACAACATCGAACCTGCCTGAACCACTTCTGCTGGAAGCTGGTTCCACACAGCTACCACTCTCTGAGTAAATAAGTTCGCCCTCATGTTATCCCTAAACTTTTGCCCTTTAACTCTCAACTCATGTACTCTTGTTTGAATCTCCCCCACTCTCAATAGAAAAAGCCTATCCATGTCAACTATATCTATCCCCCTCATAATTTTAAATACCGCTATCAAGTCCCCCCTCAACCTTCTACGCTCCAAAGAATAAAGACTCAACTTGTTCAACCTTTCTCTGTAACTTAGGAGATGAAACCCATGTAATATTCTAGTAAATCTCCTCTGTACTCTCTCAATTTTGTTGACATCCTTCCTATAATTCGGTGACCAGAACTATACACAATACTCTAAATTTGGCCTCACCAATGCCTTGTACAATTTCAACATTACATCCGAACTCCTATACTCAATGCTCTGATTTATAAGGGCCAGCAGAAAAGCTTTCTTCACCACCCCATCCACATGAGATTCCGTCTTCAGGGAACTATGCACCATTATTCCTAGATCCCTCTGTTCTACTGCATTCTTCAATGCCCTACCACTTACCATGTATGCCCTATTTTGATTAGTCCTACCAAAATGTAGCACCTCACATTTATCAGCATTAAACTCCATCTGCCATCTTTCAGCCCATTCTTCTAACTGTCCTAAATCTCTCTACAAGCTTCGAAAACCTACTTCATTATCCACAACTCCACTTATCTTAGTATCATCTGCATACTTACTCATCCAATTTACCACCCCATCATCCAGATCATTAATATATATGACAAACAACATTGGACCCAGTACAGATGCCTGAGGCACAGTACTAGACACCGGCCTCCAATCTGACAAACAGTTATCCACCATACTCTCTGGCGTCTCCCATCCAGCCACTACTGAATCCATTTTACTACTTTGATATTAACACCTAACGATTGAACCTTCCTAACTAACCTTCCATGTGGAACCTTGTCAAAGTCCTTACTGAAGTCCATATAGACAACATCCACCGCTTTACCCTCGTCAACTTTCCTAGTAACCTCTTCAAAAAATTCGATAACATTTGTCAAAAATTTCAGCTTTTATTTCTTTCATCATTTTCCCAGTGGGTCAGAAGTTTACATACACTTTGTTAGTATTTGGTAGCATTGCCTTTGAATTGTTTAACTTGGGTCAAACGTTTTGGGTAGCCTTCCACAGCTTCTCACAATAAGTTGCTGGAATTTTGTTCCATTCCACCAGACAGAACTGGTGTAACTGCGTCAGGCTTGTAGGCCTCCTTGCTCGCACACGCTTTTTCAGTTCTGCCCAAAAATCTTCTATCCGATTGAGGTCAGGGCTTTGTGGTAGCCACTCCAATACCTCGACTTTTTTGCCCTTAAGCAATTTTGCCATAACTTTGGAGGTATGCTTGGGGTCATTGTCCATTTGGAAGACCCATTTACGACCGAGCTTTAACTTCTTGGCTGATGTCTTGAGATGTTGCTTCAATATATCCACATAATTTTCCTTCCTCATGATGCCATCTATTTTGTGAAGTGCACCAGTGCCTCCTGCAGCAAAGCACCCCCACAACATGATGCTGCCACCCCCATGCTTCACGCTTGGGATGGTGTTCTTCGGCTTGCAAGCCTCACCCTTTTTCCTCCAAACATAATGATAGTCATTATGGCCAAACAGTTCAATTTTTGTTTCATCAGACCAGAGGACATTTCTCCAAAAAGTAAGATCTTTGTCCCCATATGCACTTGCAAACTGTAGTCTGGCTTTCTTATGGTGGTTTTGGAGCAGTGGCTTCTTCCTTGCTGAGCAGCCTTTCAGGTTATGTCAATATAGGACTCGTTTTACTGTGGATATAGGCACTTGTCTACCTGTTTCCTCCAGCATCTTCACAAGGTCCTTTGCTGTTGTTCTCGGATTGATTTGCACTTTTTGCACCAAAGTACATTCATCTCTAGGAAACAGAATGCGTCTCCTTCCTGAGCGGTACGACGGCTGCATGGTCCCATGGTGTTTATACTTGCGTACTATTTGCACAGTTGAACGTAGTACCTTCAGGCGTTTGGAAGTTGCTCCCAAGGATGAACCAGACTTGACATCATTTTCTGACCTCAATCCGATAGAAGATTTGTGGGCAGAACTGAAAAAGCGTGTGCGAGCAAGGAGGCCTACAAACCTGACTCAGTTACACCAGTTCTGTCTGGAGGAATGGAACAAAATTCCAGCAACTTATTGTGAGAAGCTTGTGGAAGGCTACCCAAAACGTTTGACCCAAGTTAAACAATTTAAAGGCAATGCTACCAAATACTAACAAAGTGTATGTCAACTTCTGACCCACTGGGAAAGTGATGAAAGAAATAAAAGCTGAAGTAAATCATTCTCTCTACTATTGTTCTGACATTTCACATTCTTAAAATAAAGTAATGATCCTTACTGACCTAAGACAGGGAATGTTTTCTAGAATTAATTGTCAGGAATTGTGAAAAACTGAGTTTAAATGTACTTGGCGAAGGTGTATGTAAACTTCTGACTTCAACTGTACATCCTGAGATATCAGCCACAAGATCTGGGATAAAAAGATTCAGCACAAAGGTTTGAACAGGCTTGGAATTTGTAAATTCCTGCAGCTAAATGACAAACAGGAACAAAAAGTTTCCAAACCAATTTTCAATTTAGATAATTAGGAGATTAAATGTAATACTTAGACACAGGGGATTGACGATACTGGAATCCAGAGCAACACACAATCAGCTGGGGGAATTCAGTGGGCGAAGCAGTATCAGTGGGAGGAAGGGATGCAGGCACGTTTCCTGATGTCAGATTTCGACCCAAAATATCTACAGTCCTTTTCCTCATAGATAGTTTTCAGTCCACTAAGCTCTTCCTGCAGATCGTTTGTTGCTAAATTGTTGCATTCTTAATTTACATTTGAGATGCGAGTGTGACCACAAATTATTGTCCACGTGAGAATGGTGACACACCGGCCATTTTAGATTAGTAGGCAGTGACTCATGAAAACATGCATTCTTCTGGTAATAGTGGTTAGATCACTGTGAGGGCATGTTTAATGAGATATCAATAGTCAATAAATGGCTGCTTGCTCTAACCAATTACAGCATTTACATCTGACCAGAATCCCTTAATAAAAGCACCCCAGTCAGCAAAATGGAAACATTTCTCAATCCAATTAAAGTAAAAAAAAGAAACTTAATTTGCCTCTGGTATTCAATCCAATTAGATCAGAGGGAATCATAAACATTCTGAGACTGATACTAAATCTAATTGTTTTTATAAAACAGCACCTTAATTACCTATGGAAAGAGCACATGATATTAAAGAACTTCAATTTCTTGACTGAGCTGGTGGAAAACTATTGACATCAACATAACCATTGGGCAACAACTTGAGACTAATTAATTGCATAATTGGTTTGTGCTTGTAATCCAATTAAAAGTTATAAAAATAATATTTAATCACTTGTTGCAGTAAGATCTTACATTTGGTATAAATTCGAGAGAGAAAATTATTCCAGTTGTTTCCTACTTTGTATATTAAGATCCGCCTTGCAGCGAGTGAGCTAAAGCAGTCTGAGATGTCTAAGAGACATATACACCACAAGATCTGTCATACTTCTATACTGAGGCATTATAAGGCAGGTCTGGGTCTTGTTGCCAAGTTGGAATTCATGTTATCCTTTTGTGTACAGGAGCTCAGTTAAAAGGTAATTGGATGCCTGCAACAGAGTCGTCCTGGGCCTGAGTTTTGCAAAAACTGGCCACAAAACCACGTGCTTAGAAAAGCAAAACTACCTGCAGTTATCACCTTGGATCCCTGTTTCCAGCTGCAGCTAAAACACAGTCACTGGAGAGATCCAGGACAGGGCTTTCAGTAGTACTTATTGCAGCTAAGACCCACCACCACTAGCTCAAACTTGAATCCCAGGCACAGAGTGATGAAATGGACATGAACCAATGCAGTATCTTATGAAATGTCATCCCAGCAGGAAACCAATACTATTAGGTAGTGCAGCGTGTTCCCCATCTAGGCTCCACAGACCTCTCAGTTAACGTTAGGGCTCCGTGGCATAAAAAAATTTGGAAATCTCTGAGGTAGAGGGAGAGTAGTAATGAGAAAAATGCCGTAGTATGTTTATTTTAATTTTAAATGATCATAAGGGAAAAAAAATAAAAACACTACCCTAAGTATCAAATTCAATGATGATTTCCCAGCTTAAACAAGAATATCCAACAAGATGAATCACCAAAGGTCACCGGGCCTTGTAACATCAAGTTAGCATCAAGAAGGCATCTAACAAATTATACATCTAGATACATCTTTTCAGTTCCTTGTAAAGATCATTGTTATTGTTGTCTAAAGTGACAGTAACAGACACAGAAAAACTCTCATTAGTCAATTATTCAAAGAGCAAGTGAGTCATTATGAAGCAGAATACAGTGATCCAACCTTCACAAGAAAGGAATCCAAGGCACTTATTTCCGACATAAGGTGTCACATTAACAAGGCTCACTATTTGGCCATCTTTGGGAATGATTCACCATTGAAATAAAATAACTTTAGAATCACAGAAACACAAGCACAGGGATGAGAAGAGTGCATTTCTTGCAACAATGAGCTCACTTTTTTTTTCTGCTCCCTGCTTCTCAGGTCAACTAACATTTTATTTTCAAGGTTATTCTGCTTCATTGTTCGGCAACAAGGTGGAAGAGGGGATCGGGTGGGGGGGGTCTCTGGATGAGGAGTTAGTGACAGCTTTACCTGGTTTCTGCTTCTTTTCTGCATGTGAAGTCTTTCCTCGTCTCACCTTGGATATTACTTTCTTACCCACTGCTGCCTATTTTACCTGATTCTGTATGGTTGAGCAGGATCCATTTATTTTAATTTCTATCTGTGACCTTTATTTCCAGGCTTTAATCTGTTCCTAGATTGGAACATTAGCCTAATATGCCATTTTTATTGCTTCTGGATTGAAGCATCGTAATTTCATTTAACTCATTAAAATTGATAAATAAAAGAGACATCAGAGGAAAAAATTCTGCACCATTGAGGATAACGTAATTTTACATAGATCTTGCTGGCTGACAGGGCTTTCTTACAGCAGGAATACCAAGTGGGCTAGCACATTAGTGGATAAGATTGTAATTTTCAAAGGAAGTGAGGAGGATTGTTAGAAAGGGGCTCAAGCATTTCGAACAACAATCTATTCAGCTTGATTAGGAGCAGAGGCATTGAGACTGAGGAGGCAATATGACTACAGCAAAGCATTATGAGGCTTCTCAACATGCTTATAAACCATAACACATTGGAAAAGCATTGTCATCACCCAGCAGTTAAAGAGCACCAGCCATCAGCGTAAACTATATTCAGGAGCATGCCACTGCAAAGGGGTTTAGAAATCTACTGAGTTACCTCACGTTTGTCAGATTCTAATGCACACAAATGATTGTCCATTTAGCAGCTTCAAAATAATGGTGACATATTGTAGGTTTATTATTGCTTTAATAATAATCTCAATAATAATACTTCCTCACTTCCTTGGGATCGAGGGAAGTTGCTTCCATTCCTGTCCTGTGTGTTCTGAAGTTACTGATGAGGCCAATACAGGTGGGGAGGAAGTAGCTGAAGCTGCTGGGTAGGCATGCTGTGGGATGGTGTTCTTCTTGTGCCCTTTATCTAAGACTTCCGTATCATCTTGATGCATGGACTCAAGGTTTTGAACTCTGCACTTTGAACAGGAGTGAGTGAGAAATTCCCAAGAGTCTATGGAGATGTTACGTTTTTGAGGAGGCTTTGAGCACATTCTTTCACTGTGTTTACTGTTTACCTGGTAATTTCTTGCCATGACAGAGATTGGAGCAAAGTATTAGTTTTAGGACTCTGGTGAATGACGAGGCTCACTCACTGAGTGTAATGATGGCTTCAGTGCTCAAGGTATTAGCCTAGGAGAGGAAACTACTGTATATTAATTCTAGCTAACATAAATAGTCTGCTGCTGCTTTTTCCTTTTCCTCTAAGCTCATGAAGGCAGCTCCAATTTTAACTGATTCTCCCCTGTAATCAGGAGCAGATTTGAGTTGGAGGCCCATTTTACCAACAATTAAATATTTTGCTTTATTGATATCAATGTCTTGGTTGGATTAAAACTGTGAATTGGGTTCCATTTCTTAATTTTGCCTCTCTTCGTTAGAGTATTTGGATTTTCTTCAGGCTTTGATCAACACTCATTTCACTGTTCCAGACACTCGTCGATTTAAGAGCTAACTTCAAAGCAAATGATCAACTTTTGATTTAATGATACATTTCTGCAGAAGATTATCAATAGTTAAACATGGAAAATCAAATATCTGATATTTCTGATAAATAAGCAGGAATAAACTGCTTGAGCCTGCTCGAAGGTCAGAGCTGCGCTTACCCTGAACAGCATGTCCCTGTACAAGCCCAATATCCCTCGATCCATTTAATTCTCTATAAGTTACCAATCACTCAATGAACTCAGTGACTTAACCCTCACAACCCTGTGGGCTGGGGTGGTGGATGGGGAAGGGTTGAACCTCAAAGATTCACCACACTCTGACGTGAAGAAACTTCTTGCATCGGTCTTAAATATTCTACCTTTATTCTAAGGCTGTGATCAAGAAAACTGTTTTCCCTCCATCATTTCAAAGCTATCATTTCTCATTCTTCCAGTCTCGGGGGAACATAGTCCAGGTCTAACCCCATCCCTCTGTTCATTTAGCAGATTTTCCATCCCACAAACCAGTTGGTGAATCCTTGTTGCATGGCCTGTAAGCCCTTTTCTAATCAATATATTAAAACTGTGCATAATACTCCAGATACTGTCTCACCAAGAACCAATATATTTACAGTAAAACCTTTTTACTCCTGCTACAAGGAACATACAATTCGTCTACCCAATTACCTGCTGCAACTGCTTGTCAGCTTTGATGACTTCTGCTCAAGGACACAAGGTCCATTTGAACTTTGATTCTTCATCATCTGTCAACATTTTAAAAATACCTTTGTTTAAGGACGACCTCACATTTTTCTACAAATTATTCCATCTGTCATGCCTCACTCACTGACTTAACTGAATCAGAATCAGGTTTAATATCACCTGCATATGTGGTGAAATTATTAACTTTGTAGCAGCAGTACAATGAAATAGATGATAAACAAATATAGAGAAAAAAAGAACTGAATTACAGTAAGTACACACACACACACACACGTCTATTAAATAGTTCAGTTAAACAAGTAGTGCAAAAATGCAGAAGTAAAAAGCAGTGAGGTACTGTTCATGGGTTCAACGTCCATTTAGGAATCCGATGGCAGAGAGAAAGGTGTGAATGTTACTGGAAGATAGTCATTGAGGCAGATCACATGAATCTCTTTTGGCACTGGTGCAATTGTTGCTCTTTTGAAGCAGATGGGAACATCTGACTGTAGTAATGAGAGACTGAAAATGTCTTTGAACACCCTTGCCAGCTGGCTGGCACAGGTTTTCAGAGCCTACCAGGTACTCCATTGGGCCCTGCAGCTTTGTGAGGGTTCACCCTCTTGAAAGACAGCCAGACATCGGGCTCCAAGACAGAGATCACAGGGTCATTGGATGCTGCAGGGATTTTCATAGCTGTGATTTTATCCTTTCAGCGTAAGCATAAGAGTCATTGATCTCATCTGGCAGTGAAGAATTGCCGTCATTCATGATGTTGGGTTTTACCCTGCAAACCCTGCCAGAGTTGATGCGCATCTGATGTTGCTTCAAACCACTCTTGGAATTGTTTTTTCGCTCTTGAAATAGCCCTTCTTGAGATAGTCCTCCACAAATCATAACTGGTTTTCTTATAGAGACCTGGTTGCCAGACTTAAATGCCACAGAGCTAGCCCTCAGCCGACAACGAACCTCCTGGTTCATCCATGGCATTTGGTTTGGGAATGCACAGTAAGATTTTCTAGGCACACACTCATCCACACAGGTTTTAATGAAGTTGGTGACAACATTGGCATACTCATCCACATTATTGTCCCTATCCCTTGAAGTCCCTTTAATGTTTGACATGACTCTCTTATCATTTTGATTTCTCCCAATCCTGTTATTATACAGCAAGTCATTCTTTTATTACACCATTCATTATAGATTCAATCATTTTCTACTATTAGATTAATAGTTTCCTGTTTGATCTCCTCCAGTCTGTAATTACACAATCTATACCATTTTCAAAGATGATAAGTAGAGTACCCACCATTCCTCTAGCCACCACTTTCAAAACTCATTGACATATATACGTACCTCGATACTCTTTAGGACTTATTGGGTCTCAGTTTCACCAATATCTCAGGTATTGCACATTTTTTAAAAACAGTACCTATTTCCTTGCTGCCCCTTTCCCCCTTTGTTCTCAATTATTTCTAGCAGTTCCTGTGTCAGCTTTCATAAAGAAAGACAAAGTATTTGTTTCATTTCCTTATTCCACATTATAAATTTATTTCCCTGTCTCTAAAGGACCCACATATTCCCTGATTATTTTATCATTTCACCTACAGAAGCTCTTACAGTCCATCTTTTATATTTCTTGCTAATCTACTTTCATATATATATATCTTTCTTCCATTACTTATTTCTTAGTACTATGCAACATTGTGAAATGTTGCCAGTCCTCATGCTTACTGCTATTTCTGGCAGATTTATTGGCATCTTCCTTTGATTGAACACAATCTTTAATTTCTCCTGTCAGCTATAGATCAACCATTCTTCCTGCTGAGAGTTTATGCAAAATGCACTTTTTTTGCAAATTATGCATTACTCCTTTAAATACTATCCATTGCCTGTCCATCATGATGTGCTTTAATGTAGTTTCTCAATCAATTACAGCCAATTTGCCCCTCATACCTTCAGAACTTAGTGCTCATCATTTCTTGTTATTTCTAAGGATAGTTATTCTTCAACTAGTATTGAGTATCAACTCAACAGGTATGATATTAACTACTGCCTGGCAGAAACCAGGTAGAAGGGCAATTAAAATTCTAAGTTACCAGAACTCAACAATTGTGATGTTAACCCAGGTAGCAGGCAACTTGCCCAGACTCAATTCTAATTCCATCTTGATTGATGTATTTTTGCATGTGAAGGCCATGTTTCAATAATCTGGTAGCACTGCTAACATCTTTTGGGGTTCCTCCAGCCTGTCTACTCATTTCAGCATGTTTAAGCCACTTGCTTCACTGACGGCACCTTACTGCAAAGTGAAAAGGGAGTGAGATACAATGAGAACAGCCAGTCACAGAGGGTGGCATCCTGCTGAATGATCAGGAGAAACATCCCTCTTCTTCTTGGATCCACTTAGAAAAACAACATTTAAATGCTGTTGCCTGTCAGCCTCAAAGCCTCGAACACAAGAGGAAAATGTTATGCCTAATACTTGCTCTTCTGCGAGAGACCGAAACTAGACAATGCATCCTTCTTTGGCTTGCATAAATAGAAGATCCCCAACATTTGCTTGAAAGTCACTCAAAGCCAAAATGATACCTGATCATTTTCAGGAAATTGACGCAGCACAATCCTGTGAAATTCAGCCTTTTTTCACTTTTTATTCAGCCTTGAAAATTATCTTAGCTGAGGCTATTACAATCTCTATTTCTGGAAATGGAACTTGAAGCATTAATTTCCTCCTGGATAAAGCTGTAATACTTCATCTGACTGTCAAAAATTAAATACTTATATTCTTTCAAGTGGAAGACAATCAGAATGTCTATTGCCTGTTGATAGTGAGGAGTGACATTTAAAATGCTTTTGTAAACATATTTTGCAGTATGAAAGCAGCTTGGGCCACGCACATCCAAGACAAGACAAATGCTGAAATTATAAAGCTTAAAAATTGACTTATAATTAAATGGAGTTTTGCAAAATTTGTAGGAATGATAGAAAGAAATGCACTAAGACCAGAAAGGCTGTTAAGTAGTAATTATACTTAGCACTCCATTAAAATCACAGTACTGAGTATTGAGTACTCAATATTTTTACTATTTATGCAGTGAGAATAGCTTGTAAATATGTGAAGTTCTTGTCAGGTTATTGATTTCTGATTATTATTCTAATAAAAGTGTAAACAGTTTGCTATGGAGTGGAGAATCACCAATGGAAACTGGGATTTTCACGTTTAACTGCATGTCAATGTGCCTGCTCCATTTTGGTTCATTTTTTTGTGGGGGAGGAGGGATTTGGGGGCTGATGATCATGCTGTCATTCTTTTCTTTCTTAATTTCATGGACATTTTGTGCGCATGTGCCGGTCCGGCATGCAGCCTGGTACCAGCTGTTCCGATCTACTCTTTTACTTTCTTCTTCTTACTTTTTAATTTACGTTATTTTCTGTATTTTTTTTCTCACGGTAACGTCAAAGCTGCACCCTCTCTAATATGCTGGTAGAGAGAGTTTTATTTGGGCTTCCTTCAGCGCTGGAAATGGTTACATCCCGACACGCGGGACAGAAGCAAGGTCGCATTGTATATCCCACGGACCAGCAAATTCCGGCCAGCTTAGCGAACAGAGCGGCAGACACCCCTGCTGAAATCCGGAGGAAAACACACAGAGGATGCAGAGGGGGATCACAAAGCTGAGGAAAGAGGACCGGGTCGAGACAACAGAGACTTTTGGAGAAGAGGAGTTCGGTGGGTAATACTGTTCCGCCTGACCAGAAGTGCACTGAGAGTGGTAAGCGGTGTGAAGGAGTGGGGTGCTTACTGATCTGGTTAACAACGGGTGGTGCAATCCGGGGTATATTACGATCGAGGAACGTGTTTGCAGACTGGATATTGAACTTTTTACTGTTGGACTTCGGCCACATTCCACTGTGATACAACACTGGGCAGCACGGGAGGTTGTTCTTGCCTGTGGCCATCGAACGTGCAGCTCCTCCCATGGAGGGTCAGACATCCTGAGCCAATAGACTGGTCCTGGACTTATTTTCCATCCGGCATAGTTTTGCATTTTGTTGTTTGATTGTTGGGGTTTTTTGTTTTGCTATATTGACGATCTATTCTTGGTTGGTGTGGCTGTAATGAAACCAAATTTCCCTCGGGATTAATAAAGTATATCTATCTATATCTGCAGAAGAACTTCCGAGTTGTATACTTTGATAATCAATGAAGCTTTGAATCTTTGATGCTATCATCAAACAAGAAGCAGTCTATCCTAATGCATCCAGGCATGCCTGACGAAAACCATGCCCAACTACCACCAGCATATAAACCGTAGCACCATAAGATCCCAACACACTAGACCATGTTATACCAAGATAAGGAGCCACTTTCAGGAGGGTGAACCCATGAAAAGCATCCAGCCCAGATGGTGTACCTGGCCAAGATGGTGTACCTGGCCCAGATGGTGTACCTGGCCAAGATGGTGTACCTGGCCAAGATGGTGTACCTGGCCCAGATGGTGTACCTGGCCAAGTACTAAAGACCTGCGCTGATCATGTGGCTAGAGTGTTCTCGGAGATCTTTAACCTGTCACTCCACCTGCATCAAGCAGACATCACTTATACCATTGCTGAAGAAGAATGTGGTAACTTGCCTGAATGACCATCATCTAGTAGCACTTACTTCCACAGTGATAAAGTGTTTTTAGAGGTTGGTGATTAAATGTTTCAATTCCTGCCTGAGAAGTGACACTTGAATCAGCTCCAATTTGCACACCGGAGCAACAGGTTCAGAGCAGTTGCTATCTTATTGGCTCTTCTTTCAACCCAGCAAATATCTACACATCAGGATGCTCTTTATTGACTACAGCTTGGCATTCAATACCGTCAACCCCTCAAAACTAATCAATAAGCTTCAAGACCTTGGCTTCAGTACCTCCTTGTGCAATTGGATCCTCGATTTCTTCACTTGGATACTCTAGTCTCCAAGTGGCAATAACACTGGATTGGCAACAGCATCTCCTCCTCAATCTCCATCAGCACAGATGTACCACAAGGTTCTGTGCTTAGACTCTATTCTACTTGCTTTACACCCTATGACATTGAGGCTCAGCATAACTTCAATGCCATATTCAAGTTTGCTGATGACACCACTGTCATAGGCCGAATCAAAGGTGGTGGTGAATCAGCATATAGGAGGGAGATTGAAAACCTTGCTGAGTGGCATCACAACAACAACCTCTTACTCAATGTCAGCAAGACCACAGAGCTTAGTATTGACTTCAGCAGGAGGAAACCCGATGTCTATGAGCCAGTTCTCGTCAGAGGATCAGAGGTGGAGAGGGTCAACAACTTTCAATTCCATGGTGTTATCATTTTGGAGGACCTCTCCAGGGCTGAGCACATAAGTGCAATTACAAAGAAAGCATGGTTGAGCCTCTACTTCCTCAGGAGTTTGCAAAGACTCAGCATGACATCTAAACCCTTGACAGACTTCTATGGATGTGTAGTGGAGAGTCTATTGGCTGGCTGCATCACAGTCTGGTGTGGAAACACCAATGCCCTTGAACAGAAAATCCTACAAAAACAGTGGATATGGCCCAGTCCATCATGGGTAAAGCCCTCCCCACCACTGAGCATATCTACATGAAGTGTTGTCGCAGGAAAGCAGCATCCATCGTCAGGGACCCCCATAACCCAGGACGAGCTCTCTTCTTGCTGCTACCATTAGTAAGAAGGTACAGAAGCCTTAGGAACTCGCATCTCCAGATTCAGGAACAGTTAATACCTCTCAATCATTAGGTTCTTAAACCAAAGGGATAACTTCACCTAACTGAAATGTTCCTGCAACCAATGGACTCACTGTCAAGAACTCTTCATCTCATACTCTCAATATTTATTGCTTATTTATTTATTATTATTATTTACTTATTTTTGTATTTGTACAGTTTGCTGTCATTTCCATACTAGTTTAATCCCAAGCAGTCTTTCATTGATTCTATTATGGTTATGGATTTATTGAGTATGCCCACAAGAAACTGGATCTCAGGGTTATATATGGTGATATATATGTATTTTGTTAATAAAGTTACTTTGAACTTTGCACGTGATTTGAAATTGCTATTTGCTTTTTACCAACATAACAGTAAGACTGATGATCTCATTCCTACTACTCACTACAAATCCCAGATCATTATTTGCCTTTTTTCTTTTTTTCTATTGTGCAGAATCATACTCTATGCAACTTTCCACTGCATTTCCCTTCCTAATAATCAATGTTCTTCAAGGCAATTCATTGCACATCAGGCATTTAAAAGAATGTTGATAATTGATAAAGCACTTCATTAAATTTTCTTTTTAATTGATACTGATGGAAGAAACCATGCCATGCAAGAAAAGACACTTCTCACTTCTGCCATCGGGAAGGAGATAGAACATAGATCATAGAATAGTACAGCACAGTACAGGCCCTTCGGCCCACAATGTTGTGCTGACCCTCAAACCCTGCCTCCCATATAAGCCTCCACCTTAAATTCCTCCATATACCTGTCCAGTAGTCTCTTAAACTTCACTAGTGTATCTGCCTCCACCACTGACTCAGGCAGTGCATTCCATGCACCAACCACTCTCTGAGTACAAAACCTTCCACTAATATCCCCCTTGAATTTCCCACCCCTTACCTTAAAGCCATGTATTGGGCAGTGGTGCCCTGGGGAAGAGGCGTTGGCTATCCACTCTATCTATTCCTCTTATTATCTTGTACACCTCTATCATGTCTCCTCTCATCCTCCTTCTCTCCAAAGAGTAAAGTCCTAGCTCCCTTAATCTCTGATCATAATGCATACTCTCTAAACCAGAAAGCATCCTGGTAAATCTCTTCTGTACCCTTTCCAATGCTTCCACATCCTCCCTACAGTGAGGTGATATAGGAGATACAGGAGCTTTGGGCCTCACACCACCAGGTTCAGGAACAGTTACTAGTCTTCAACCATCAGGGTCCCGAACCAGTGTGAACAACATCCCTCACCTCAGCTCTGAAATGATTCCACAATCTATGAACTCACTTTCAAGGTCTCCACAACTCAAGTTTTCAGTATTATTTATTTGTTTGTTTGTCGATTCTTGCACAGGCCGTCTTCTTTTGCACTTTGGTTGTCAGTGTTTGTGTGTAGTTTTTCACTGATTCTATTGTATTTCTCTGTTCTATTGTGAATGCCTGTGAAAAACGAACATCAGAGTAGCATATGATGACATATACATACTTTAATACTAATTTACTTTTACCTTTGAATAATGAGCTCTCAAAACCCACTATTTATCAATAAATATTCCAAGATTTTAAAGTACTGTTTTATGTATACCTAAAATCAGCTTTTGTGTCAAGAACATGTTGAAACAGTGGTGGCTACAGTTTCAGTCTTAAAGAAAGAAAAGCTAAGTTAATATCAGAACGAAAGATGAATTTGCAAAACACCCACAAGTCATAAGAAATTGGCATCATGGTCAGCACAGACAACGTGAGCCAAATGCCCTGTTCCTCCACCATACTGATATTCTACAAATGATAAGAACATTTCACAACTCGGTTTTATAAAGGACTTGACATTGTACAATGAATGACGAACACCTGTTTTTTCTTGCAGATGTACAAGAGGTGGAACATATGTTTAAAATGCAGATCATCTTGAAATATATTGTAAAAATGAAAAACTGAAAGAAGGCAGGTTTTTGTTGCCTCAAAAAGACATGGTACTATGTTTTCAAAGTTCAATGTACATTTATTATCAAATTTATTATACATTATACAACCTTGAGATTCATCTCCTTACATGCAGCCACAAAACAAAGAAACCCAAAAGAACACATAAAAAAACTGTTAAACACCCAATGTGCAGAGAGAAAATGAAAATAATATTGTGCAAACAATAAAAGTAAAAGTAAGCAAACAGCATTCAGAATGAAAGTGAGTCCAGACACAGAGATTAGAGAGGCTGGACCAGGGCCAGAGCCTCAGCCTCGGTCCATCTGGATCAAAACTCACTGGGTCAAGCAACATCTATGGAGGAAAAACTGCAAGGCTTGTACATTTTGGCTCCAAAGATGTTGATCCATAGATACTGAGTTTTTTGTATGTTCTGTTTCTTTTTAACTAACTTTCTCTGAGCTTTGGTAATATATTTTCTTCATAAAATAATGACTATAGTTCAGCTCAACAGAGAACTAATTTTGGTAAGTTGCAAATAACATGTGGTCAGATAACTGAAGTAATTGATTATGAACTGAATATTAACTCAAGCTTAAATAATGTTTCCTTAATTAACACTAACAGGAATGAGAAACAAGCATGATTACTTTGCGTTTAAATTCAGTTTAGAACTCCCAACGTCAAATAATACATCAGTTACAATCTGTATCACTTGCACAGCCTCTAGTAACCTTGCACTAATGTTTTAACTTGTGTGAACTGATGTGTTACATCATCATAACCAGAAGTGCTAACAAATGGCAGTCATCTAATACAATGCCCGGGAAAATCCATTACTGTACTGCAGTACAATTCATCTGAAACCTGCCAAAGCATCAGAAAAGACTGGTACATTTCAAATGCAAATAGTATCCAAATGTGTTCATCAAAATCTGTAAAATAATATATCACTGACCTTTCTCAGCTTGTAGATGATTTCTTCTCGCCTGGATTCCTGTACTGAAACTTATTGACCCCTGCCTTCATCCAACTGATTCCCCAATCCAGAACCACTGCCTGGGGTCACTTCATACCCTTAAAATATTGAGAGGCTATAATATGGACCCAGGCATCCTGGAGTCTTGTAGCTGACTCGAACGCTGACAGGGTCATGAGTGGATACTTGATAATGACCAGCAGGAAATCAACTTGGGATCTCCTGCACAATGAGGGTGTCTGATATTTGAAATGCCCCTGAAAGTTCTGAGATTCTGCAAAGCTCCACTCTAAGTTTTGCCAGTCATAAAAAATGGCCTGATATTTGGAGAAAATTAAAAATGTTTTGGATATGGTAGATATTGAAAAAATAATGAGCTACTTAAAAATAAGTAGAAAGAACCAAAACAGACAAGTGATATACAGTAAAACATTAAGCTAACATTAAATAATTAAGAGAAGTTAATTGTATTTAATTTTACATTACCTATTAAAACCCTAAGTTAAAATGGGAGAATTTTAAATGATAGCTTTTGGATTGATCTCCATGAGAGTCCACTGGACACATCAACCAACAGATTCAGTACTTTGAATCCCTCAATACACCAGAATAGCCATGTCAAATAACACAACAATGGATTTCCTGAACTTCCAAGTCCAAAGTAAATTTATTATCAAAGTATATATATATGTCACCATATACAACCCCGAGATTCATTTTCTTCCAGACATATTCAGTAAATCCAATAACCACAATAGAATCAATAAAAGACTACATCCCAAAAGGTGCAAAAGACCTTTCGGTGCAAAAAAAAACAGTATGCAAAAGATAACAAACTGTGCAAATACAAAAAGAAATAATAATATTAAATAAATGAGCAATAAATATCAGGAACACGAGATGAGGAGTCCTTGAAAGAGACTCCATAGGTTGTGGGAACAGTTCATTGATGAGGAAGTAAAGTTGAGTTAAATGATTCCTTTTGGTTCAAGAGCCTGATGGTTGAGGAGTGACAACTGTTCCTTAACCTGATGGTGTGAATTCTGGGGCTCCTGTACCTCCTTCTTGATGGTGGCAGCGAGAAGAGAGCATGACCTGTGTGGTAGGGGTCCCTGATGATGAATACGACAATACCCTGTATAGATGTGCTCAGTGGTGTGGTCGACTTTACCTGTGATGGACTGGGTTGTATCCACTACTTTTTGTAGGATTTTCTGTTCAAGACCATTGGTGCTTCCATATCAAGATGTGATGCAGCTGATCAATATACTTTCCACCACACAGCCATAGAATTTTGTCAAAGTTTTAGATGTCATGCCAAATCTTCACAAACCTCTAAGAAAGTAGAGACACTGCTGTGCTTTCTTCATAGTTACATGCTAGGCACAAGACAGGTCCTCTGAATTGATAACACAGAGGAATTTAAAGTTGCTTACCCTCTCCAACTCTGACCTCCCAATGAAGAATGGCTCATGGAACTTCTCGTTCCTCCTCCTGAAGTCAATAATCAGCTGCTTGGTCTTGCTGACATTGAGTAAAAGGTTGGTGATGTGGCAGGACTCAGCTAAATTTTCAATCTCTCTCCTATATTCTGATTCGTTACCACCTTTGATTTGCCAATGACAGTGGTTTTATCAACAAAATTACATATGGCATTGGAACTGTGCTTAGCCGCACAGTCAAAAGGATAATGCAAGTAGTCCATGGGGCTATGTACACAGTCTTGTGGTACACCTGTGCTGATGGAGTTTGTGGAGTAGATGTTGCCAATGCCAACTGACTGGGGTGTACAAATGAGGAAATTGAAGATTCAATTGCATAAGGAGATATTGAGGCCAAGGTCTTGAAGTTTATTGATCTGCAGACACAGATCTGCAGAGTTGTAGGCCATAAATAGTATCCTGATATATGCATCTTTGCTGTCCAGATGTTCCAGGTTTGAGTGACAAGCCAAAGAGATGGCACCTGCTGTGGACTTGTTGTGCTGATAGGGAAACTAGAGTGGATCCAAGTCACTTCTCAGGGAGTAGTTCTCAAAATATTTCATCACCTTGGATCTAAGTGCTATAGGACGATAGTTATTGAAGCAGGTTATTATGTTGATTCCATTTAAACTTGTGAGCTCCACTGGTTCCAAGGTCTGGGCCACAACATTGACATTAAATGCAGCCTACGTCTGAACTTTAATTTTTACACATTAAACATAATGGGGTGGTGTTTCTGTCTATGTAGTCAGCTTATAAAATGACTCAACTCCTGAGATGAATTTTGCTCTTAACCGCGTTTTAGAATCTTTTTTATAAAATATTCATTTGTATATCGTTTAGTTTTAGTAATGCATCTGCAAAAAGGTTTATGAAAATGAGTATTTTTAAATTAGAACCCAGCACTTTAAAGTAATAATTTTAAGTAACTGGAAATAACCTAAAACGCATTTGACTTAGTTACGAGATTTATTGGCTGGAGTACCCAGTTTCTTTGAGAATACAATCATGTATGTTCTTGGAAGTGTTTTCTCTATTACATTCTTGTGACAAAAAAAGCTTTAATTTCAGGTGGCACACAAAAGGATGTGATTAACAAAATATTACATGATTTACTTGATCAGGTGTTGAAACTAGTTTGATAGTCAGATGCAAGCTTGATAGTTTTTAAAACCAGCTCAAATGAAACTTGAGCTGGTAAGACTCAATGGGCTAAGTGCAGCCTTCCCATGCTGAAGTATTCTCTAATCTCTGTTAAATTAGAGTAAAATTCATCCCATCAATTGATATTATTTTTAAATTTTATATTTTCTTATGGCTTGACTAAAACGCCATTTAGTCAATTAAACCAGTTGTTACTCAAAGATATCTTTCAGTTTTATTCCCCCACATACTTCCTTGTAACCATAGTCTCCCAAGCCCATCAACGATCACTCCCAGACCTTCCTTCTGCTCCCCTCATCCACACCAGACATGAGTGATGATACACAGTGGTCAATTAGTCTGCCAATTTGCGTGGATATCAGAGATTCTCTGCACCTTACATCACTTGACTCATGTGCAGCTTATTCACACGAATGAGTGTTTGGGAGTTAATTTTGTGAAGCATTTGAGATATAATTTGCAGTAGTTGAACCTTCAGTAGCTCCTGCCATTAAACTTAGCCTTTCAAGTTTAGATTGTCAACTTGAGTGCAGCATGCCAACTTACTGGAAGTAGCTCAAACACTACCACCATTGGGCACATCTATATGGAAAGCAGCTCCATCATCAAGGCCATCACCATCCAGGCCATGCTTTGTTCTCGCTGCTGCCATTAGGATGAAGGTAAGGGAGCCTCAGGACATACACCACAAGGTTCAGGAACAGTTATTACCCGTCAACCATCAGACTCTTGAACCAGAGAGAATTACTTCACTTTGCTTCACTTGTCCCATCACTGTACTGTTCCAACTATGGACTCCCCTAAAAGGACTCTTCTTCTCATGTTCTTGATATTTATTGCTTATTTATTTAATATTATTATCCTTTCTTTTTCTTTCTTTTTGTATTTGCACAGTTCTTTGGGGTGTGGCCTTTCATTGGTTCTATTGCGTTTCTTGTATTTACTGTGATTGCCTGCAAGAAACTGAATCTGAGGGTTGTATATGGTGACATATTATGTACTTTGATAATAAATTTACTTGGAACTTTGAAGTATTATCAATTGGCTTAAAAGTTACTGAGGTAAACGCAATAGGAAGAAAGAAATAACAATGGAGTGGGTGTATTAAATGTATAGAAGGAGAAAATAAAGAGGGAAAGAAAATTAAATTCAGCAAGAAGAACGTGGATGGGAAAACTCAAATAAAAACCACTTCTAACATTTGTCTTTTTTTTAAAGAAAAGAAATAAGACCTCATAGTCATGAAACAGTACAGTGCAGACATCTGCATTGACTATGATGCTAGTGTAAATTAATCTCATTTCCCTGGACATGGTCTGAAACTGTTCAGTGTTTATATTTGACTACATGAAAAGAAATCTCAACACATTTCTGGTGAAATCTTGATTTTGCTTTCAAGCAGAATTGCCGAGTTAAAAAAAAAGGTGGGAAATTATACCGGCTGTTTCTTTATCTTTGTGGAACAACACAAGAACTGCTAACTGAGTACAAAGAAATCCCTGCCTTAATCGAGATAAATTTGCCTCTGCATCCAGTTTAGCTGTGCAGTATTCAGAGAAGGCAAATCCTGCTCTAGGCTATTTACTTGCATCTGACATCTCCAGCAGTCTTAGCGTACACAAGAAAACATTATGTTGAAATAAAAATGACACATCTTCACTGAATTTAAAGAATATAGATAGAAGCACTTAATTTGGAGGGTTACAAAATCATAAATGTTTTACAAAGTGTGCATTTATAATTTAGCTACATAAATACAAGGCATATCTTCATTGTGCATGATCTTTGTTTAACAATACAGTTCATAATAAACACACACAAAATGCTGGAGGAACTCAGTAGGCCAGGTAGCATCTCTGGAAAAAAGTACAGTTGACATTTAAGGCTGAGACCCTTCGGCAGGTCTGGAGAAAAAAAGATGAGGAGGGGTAGGTTTAAAAGTTGGGGGAGGGGAGAGAGAAACACAAGGTGATAGTTGAAACCGGGAGGGTAGGGATGAAGTAGAGAGTTGGGAATTTGATTGGTGGAAGAGAAACAGGGCTGGAGAAGGGGAAGTCCGATAGGAGGGAATAGAACTCCATGAAAGAAAAGGGGGGAGGTGATGGCAGGCAAGTAGATAAGGTGAGAGAGGGAAAAAGGAATGGGGAACCATTACCGGAAGTTCCTCCAACCTGATTGTGGAGGAACAACACCTTATATTCCGTCTGGGTAGCCTCCAACCTGATGGAATGAACATCGATTTCTCAAACCACACTCAAGGTTGCCAAATTACCACTATTGTTCCTTTGGCTTCATCACCTGCGTAGAAAGGTGGAACCCACTACATACATAACAGTTTGCTCACCGCATCTTCCTGCCCGGCTTATGTATTGGCTTGTGTATCACATAGAAGGAGGGACACAACATCTATGGTCGAACCCAGCCAATGGAGGACCTCAATTACATGCTTTAATAATAAATTTACTTTGAACATGAAGGTAACTACTAGATGATATTGTAGTATGCAACACAATTTTCTTAGTTTACATTATTTACAATATTACTATTGTTTGCAAACTAAAGTAAACTTCCAGAATTGAACGTACATTCAAAACTAACCTGAGACAACTGCTGCAAAGAATGTCACAGTGTATAAAATTCCATCGTTTGCTCTAACTTCCAGCAGAGGTTAAATAATGCACACAATTGAGGATTTTAAAATGATAGCTTTTTGTATAACTGACTTAATTGTACAAATTATTTGCCAAAATTCCAAAAAGAAACATCATGGCGACACAGGAAAGTGTAGATACCGGACAGAAAGTAAAAGCAAACCGTGGACATGAAGCGTCTCAACCTGAGACGTTAATTGTCCACTTCCCTCTGTAGGTGCTACCTGACTCACTTAGTTCCTCCAGCAGTTTGTGTTTTTTTCTTGCTTTGTAAACATCACATTTCATGTGAAATCCCTTTCTTACAACGTGGCAAGGGACTTGTTGAAAAAGAGTTCTAAGCCGGCAAAATTAATGTAACTTGTTTAGCTTCAATCAGAAATGTTGAAAAGCATCCTAGCCTGGAAAAGAATAAAGGCCTTTGAATATCTTTCATTAGTTACAGTTGGGTATAACTAATCCACATTGTCGGAGTAAAAATGTACTGAACCTTGTTTACATGTACACAACAAGCAAAAACAATTAAGTGGAACAAATCGTGTTTAGGTTTTTATTAAACCATTTCTCAATTAGTTTGTTTGATGCCTTAAAAAAGCAAATTCTCCTGACTTTGAAAGGACCGGGAAAACTATTTTTTTAAATAAACATTAAGTAGCTCAAATAGCACAAGCTGAATTAAAGCCATTAAAAAATCATTAAGTCTCTGATATACAACTACAACATGTGTATATTTTCCTTGTTAAGAGATGAGATGTAAAATATTAAAGATATGATATTCTTCATACAGTTGATTTTGGATGATATCAGTGTGACCTCTGTGTCTCAATTAATGTTTGTAGCTGGGCTTATATTTTCGAATAATGAATCTGAGGGATGATTATCTTTTATCTTTTTACTAGAAGACTAAACAGATATTATTGTGGGGGAGAATGTTTAAACATTTTCTCAATGGACAATTCATCACTGGTTTCCTCCTACTTTTTGTCAATATATTACTCCCACAGAAACAGCATCAGAACTACAGCAACACACATGGCGATGACACCAAGCTCAAATCTGACCTTTGCCCCTTCATTCTGTGTCAGATTGTTTAAGTCATATCTGGTCATATCTGGTCACATCTGGTGATGGCTGCAGCACTGGTCTGGTATGGAGGGGGGAGGAGGGGGGCTACTGAACATGACTGAAGTAAGCTGCAGAAATTTGCAAAGTAAGTCAGCTTACCAGTCTTCGTAATATCTAAGACATCTTCAAAGAGCGGTGCCTCAGAAAGGCAGCATCCATCATTAAGGACCCCTACCATCCAGGACATGCCCTCTGCCATCCGATTTCGAAATTAAATCCCTGAACACTACCTCACTACTTTTTTTTTAGTATCTGTTTTTTCATTACAGTACTTTATTTAACTATTTAATATATAGTTACTGTAATTCAGTTGCTTTCTATATTTATCATGTATTGTATGGTACTGCTGCTGCAAAGTTTACAAATTTCGCCACATATGCCAGTGAAATCGAACCTGATTTTGATTCTAGTACTGGATGAGAACAAAAAATCCCAACTTAATGTAGGAAAGACTGAAAACTTTGATCACTAACAAGAACCCCAATCTTCTATTACTGTCAATACTGTCTAGGTTAACCAGGCTTAACCTGGGGTATTACATAGAACCCCAAGAACCACATCATTAATACAGATTATACTGTCCCACATTCAGCTTGTCTCCTGATGAATATTTCGTGCCAAAGGTTTTATGACCCAGTGACACCACTTTCAAGGAACTATAAAACCATAAGACATAGGAGCAGATTTAGGCCATTCAGCCCATTGAGTCTGCTCCACCGTTCCATCATGGCTGATCCCAGATCACATTCACCTGCCTTCTCACCATATCCTTTAATCCGCTGACTGATCAGGAAATATTCAACTTCCGTCTTAAATATACGCACCTACTTGGCCTCCAATGCAGTTTAAGGCAGGGCATTCCACAGATTCACTATTCACTGGCTAAATAAAAATCCTCCTTACCTCTGTTCAAAAGGGTCACCCCTCAATTTCGAGGCTGTGCCCTCTAGTTCTGAGTAACCCCACCAAAGGGAACATCCTCTCCACATCCACCCTATCCAGTCCTTTCAACATTCAGTAGGTTTTAATTAGACCCCTCCGCATTCTTCCAAGTTCGAGTGAGTACAGGCACAAAGCTACCAAATACTACTCGTATGTTAACCCTTTCATTCCCAGAATCATCTTTGTGAACCTCCTCTGGACTCTCTCCAATGACAACACATCCTTTCTGAGATATGAGGCCCAAAACTGTTGACCATTCTCCGAGTGCAGCCTGACCAGAGTCTTATAAAGGCTCAGCATTATCTCCTTGCTTTTATATCCTATTCCCCTTGAAATAAATGCCAACTTTGCATTTGCTTTCTTTACCACAGAATCAACCTGTAAATTAACCTTCTGTGAGTCTTATACAAAGATTCCTAAATCCCTCTGTACCTTTGATGTTTGAACCTTCTCCCCATTTAGATAATACCAGATGAGACAGACTCAGAATAATCCACACTATTATTCCTATTACCAAAATGCATTATCATACATTCTCCAACACTGTACTCCATTGGCCACATTTTTGCTCATTCTTCCAATTTGGCTAAGTCATGCTGCAATCGCATTGCTTCCTCAGCACTACACACCCCTCCACCTCTCTTTGTATCATCCACTAACAAAGCCACCAATTCTGTTATCTGAATAATTGACAAACAATGTGAAAAGCAGCGGTCCCAATACTGACCCCTGAGGAACACCACTAGTCACCGGCAGCCAAACAGAAAAGGTCCTTTTTATTCCCACTCACCGCCTCTTGGCTGTCAGCCATTCCGCTATCCGGTATCCAGTGATAAGGTGCCAGTATCTTTCCTGTAATGCCATAGGATTTTATCTTGTTAAGCAGTTACATGTGTGGCATCCTATCAAATACCTTCTGAAAACCCAAGTAAATGATATCCACTGCCTCTCCTTTGTCCCTTCTGCATGTTATTTCCTCAAAGAACTCTTAACAGATTTGTCAGGCAAGATTTCCCTGTACAGAAACTAGGCTGGCTTTGACTTAAGTCTCTACGTACCTCGAAACCTCATCCTTAATAGTAGACTCCGACACTTTCCCAACCACTGAGGTTAGGCTATGAATCTGTTTCCCAGGTCCCTCTATTCTATCACACACCTCAGTGCATTACCGCTCACCATATAAATCCTATCCTGGTTTGTCCTCCCAAAGTGCAGTACCTCACACTTGTCTGCATTAAATTCTATCTACCATTTTCAGCCCATTTTTTCCAACTGGTCCAGATCCCACTGCAAGCTTTAATAGCCTTCCTCTCTGCCCACTTCGCCCCCAATCTTGATGCCATCCTCAAAAGTGGTGACAAATCTGTTTATAGGAGGGAAATCGAAAATTTAGCTGAGCGGTGCCACAACAACAACCTCTTACTCAATGTCAGCAAGACCAAGGAGTTGATTATTATTTATGGTGACGTATGACCATAAGACTATAAGATATAGGTTACGGCCCAGCGAGTCTACACCACCATTCCATCATGGCTGATCCAATTTTTCTTTCAGCTTCAATCTCTTGCCTTCTCCCCATATCCAGTCATGCCCTTACCAATCAAAATTTTATCAACCTCTGCCTTAATTATACATAACAACTTGGCCTTCACAGCTGCCCGGGACAAAGAATTTCATAGATTTGCCACTCTCTGACTAAAGAAATTTCACTTCAACTCTATTCTAAAAGAATGTCTCTCTATTCTGAATCTGTCCCATCTGGTCTTAGACTCTCCTACCATTGGAAACATCACATCCACTCTCTCAAGGCCTTTCACCATTAATTGGGTTTCAATGATGCCATTCTCATTCTTCTGAATTCTAGTGAATCCAGGCCCAGAGCCATGAAAGCTCTTCAAATTTCAAGCTATTCAATCCTGGAATCATTTTTCAAGAAACTCTTTTGAACCCTCTCCAGTTTCAGCACATTATTTCAAAGATAAGGGGCCCAAAACTGCTCACAGTACTCCATATATGTACCTTGATAATACATTTACTTTGAACTTCGACACTTGCTGATCCAGTTTACTACATTATCACTTAGATTGTTGGTATAGATGACAACTAAAGCGGACCCAGTGCTGATCCCTCTGATACACCACTAGTCACATGCCTCCAGTGACAGAGGCAACCGTCTACTAGCACTCTCGAGCTTCTCCCACAAAGGCAATTTATAATCCAATTTATAATCTAATCCTGGATGCCAAGTGACTGAACCTTCTTGACCAACCTCCCACATGGGTCCTTATCAAAGATTTTGCTAAATCCAATGTAGACAACATCCACAGCCTTTCCTTCATCAACTTTACTGGTTACTTCCTTGAATAATTCTGTAAGATTGGTTAGACACAATCTACCACACACAAAGCCATATTGACTATCCCTAATCAGTTCCTGTCTATCTGAATACTTATATATCCAATCCATCAGAATACCTTGCAAGAACTTATCCATTACTGATGTCAGGCTCACAGGCCTATAATATTCTTACAGCCTTTCTTAAACAACAGAACAGCAGTAGCTATCCTCCAATCTTCCATAAACTGCAGAAGATATTTATGAATTATCATCCTATATTTATCGCTTATGTTTAGTAAGGAGGCTAAGTATTTAAAGCAGATTTTTTTGACATTTTTTTAACGCGGCTCCAAAAAGCACTATTCTCCCCAAGTGTTAAATTCCTTTCACATACCTTTTACTTAATTAACTCACTATTCCCAGAAAGCTGGTCCCCATTTCATTCTCGAGAATTTCATTAACATTCACTAAACCTATGACATGCTTGTTTCAACATTCTGTGGTTTTTCAGCTAATCAATGAAAGTGGCAGCTGTTTTTGCTTCAGATAGAGAACAAATGAGTAGCAGCAGTTATTTTTTTAAAAGGAAAGTATATTGGAAAAATAAATGTGATCACCAACATTGCCCCAGATAATTACCAGCAAGTACAGGTTTTCTACATAAGGGTTCCAAAAAAAGCTTGTAATCTCGTGACTGTGCACCAATGGTGGCTTTCTCATGAAGTCTGGCAACAGTGTTGAATGTTGCAGTTCTCCAACTCTTGTACTGAGGAAGAACAAGGCAGACTGAGTACAATCAAATCCATACCATTGATTTCATTACAGGAGAAGGGCAGTGCGGGATTTGCTAGGGTCGTTAAATGTAATTATCATTGAAGCTCCAGGCTATTACAGGCTCATATGGTGCATCAGTATATGGTGGAAGACAGACAACACAACCAGTGGCCAGCATTTTGTATTCCATCTTCTCAACTTCAGCTAACTGGTGGCAGTGTGAAAGGGCTGGCTTTTCTGTCATACACAGCCTCCTCTTTGTTAAGACATCTGATGAGTCTAAATGTGGTGACAGGCAGGTACAGGTCTGTCAGTTTACTCATGCCTGACTTCTGTACAGCCTGTGCATATGAACAAGTGTTTAGTAGACCAGTGAGATCGATTTGCTGGCTGCTAGGAGACTGTAGATGTCCTCTGTCGTGTAGGAAGTCAATCCACAACTGTGTTTCCAACTTTTGAGGTGTGCTGGTTAAGAATGGCTCCCAGGAAGGGAACCCTATCGAGACCTGGGGAGAGCATGTGAGCTTCAAGCCAACTCAGAGCAAATATGTCCCCACACATACAAGGTCTACATTTTGCTCATGAGCCTCTTGGCCAGGTATCAGTAAACAACCCATTAACGTGCTTTAGAAAAGTGGAAGGCTCAGGGAGCAAACCTGAAATAATTCATCAGTTGAGTCCTAGCCAGGTCATCTTTCCAAAGGTTCCTACATCTCAGCCATTCCCAGATGTCTTCCAGTAACCACTTCCTTCTGCTCTTTTCACTTCTCCCCACCCCCCCATTCTGATGGCTCTCTCCCCCTTTAACTTCTCCTTCACCACCCTCTTGGCCTGTCCATCACCTCCCCTGGATCTCCCTCTTTCATTCTTTTCTTCCATGGTATACAGTCCTCTGTTATCAGATTCGTTCTTCATCAGCCCTGTATCTCTTCTACCAT
Source organism: Mobula hypostoma (assembly GCF_963921235.1). Classification (NCBI taxonomy): domain Eukaryota; kingdom Metazoa; phylum Chordata; class Chondrichthyes; order Myliobatiformes; family Myliobatidae; genus Mobula; species Mobula hypostoma. Next base: position 63,311,847 of record NC_086102.1, on the reverse strand, counting down.
CAATCCCCACCCAACCCTGCCTCCCTTCTCTCCCCAACACCTCATCTTACACATCATCTATCAGCTTCAACTCCCCAAACAAATTTCATGACACATGCCGATGCTGATTCTGAACCCATCCCAGTGTCTCACAAAACTAGTTTCTACCCACTTCCTTTCCAGTCCTGATGAAGGGTCTCAGCCCAAATGTCAACTGCTATTCCCTTTCATAGATGCTGCCTGACCTGCTAAGTTCCTCCAGAATTTTCTGTGTTGCTGAAGAATTCAAGCATCTGCAGAATCTTGTGTCCCAGACTTTGTGCTCTATACTCCACGGGCCCAAGTGAGAGAAGAGTGCAAGTAAGAATTTCCTTTGAGAGAAGATGCAGATGAACATTTCCATGAGCTTCGTCCAGGCTAGCGCCCCAGAGAGGATACACTGGGGAGCTAACCTGGAGAGAGTTTATGGATAAAGTCTCAGCAACTCACCAATCTAGGTTCAATGTCAACCTTTGATTGAGTCTGTATGGACTCTGCACATTCTCGCTGTGTGTTTCCTCGGCCAGCTCTGTTTTCTTCCCACATACCAATGGTGTGTGGTAGATACTAACTGAGTTATAAACTGCTGTGAAGTAAGCCTAGTGATGAAGGTGTAATCTGGAGAGAACTGAAAGAAATACGGGAATTATGTGGGACTGTATATGAGTGTTTGATTGCCAGTGGGTCAAAGGATTCACCTCTCTGTTGTATAACCCCACTTGCTGATGGAAAGATTCCCTCATGACTATAATAAGCTTGAGATGATCATCAGTATCAAAAAGCAGAATGTCATAGCCTGGTACGCTGTCAGATCACCATCAAAAAGCAGAGATATTTAACAAATTCAAAAATCTAGCCTCCCACTATTCAAAGATAAAATGAACACTTGCATTGTTAAAGTTGTAGTTATTTTGTCCAATCTGAGCAGGTGAGTATGTGTTTTAACCACTGTGAATCTGGTAGAGGCAAAAGGGCTTCCTGAAACACAAGCAACTCTTATGGAGTATCTATGAGATACTCCAACCATCCCATCTGATATCAACAATTATTCCACAGTCAAAGTAACTTGAAGAAGATGGTGCCAGTGAACAATGCTACCATGGGCAATATCCTGCAGAAGGTCCACAAAACTGTTTCTTTTTAGGCCTTTTGTTTCTTTCAAAGGTGGTTCTGGTACTGTTGGACCCTGTGATCTAGAGTTTGATGGTTTGTTTTTGGGCCTAGAGAGCAACCTGGTACTTTGCAGCCTCCGAGAAAGTTCCAGGAGGCAAGCAGCCTCGACATCAAGAAGCTTAGACATGGGATACAAGCCCATGATCGATGATCTGGCTGATTAAAGCATTAAGGAAGATTGAGAGCGCGAGTGCTAAAGGCAAGCGAGTGTTCAGTGCCACCTCTGTACTGTGTGCTTGCCGTTGCTGGACGAGGAGACTGCATGTGACGGTCTCTCTCTCTCTCTCTCTCTCTCTCTCTCACTCATTGCCGGACGAGGAGTCTGCAGGTGACGGTCTCTCTCTCACTCATTGCCGGACGAGGAGTCTGCAGGTGACGGTCTCTCTCTCTCTCTCTCTCTCTCTCTCACTCATTGCCGGACGAGGAGACTGCAGGTGACGGTCTCTCTCTCTCTCTCTCTCTCTCTCACTCATTGCCGGACGAGGAGTCTGCAGGTGACGGTCTCTCTCTCACTCATTGCCAGATGAGGAGTCTGCAGGTGACGGTCTCTCTCTCTCTCTCTCTCTCTCTCTGACTCATTGCTGGACGAGGAGTCTGCAGGTGACGGTCTCTCTCTCTCTCTCTCTCTCGCACTCATTGCCGGACGAGGAGTCTGCAGGTGACGGTCTCTCTCTCGGACTCATTGCTCCTGAGGGAAGGTCCCTGTATTCGAACTGTCTATCTCTCCTTCGATGCTGTCCGAGTTCTGGTTCTGCAGTTTGTTGATTGGACTGTAGTTCCCCTTATGATGTGTCTGTGATCGCTCCTTTTCTGTTAGTATTTTGGGCGACATGGAATCAGGGCGACCTGCAGATAATGAAATTTGAGCTGAACTGAGTATACTCTTTCAATTTTGTGTTTTATATTCTGTATTTTCACTCATTCTTTCTTGTTACCTGTTGTGCTGGGGTGGGGTGTTGATTTTATTTGCCATTTTGCATGGTTTGTTTCTTGTACATGGGAGGGGGTTGATGTTTTTCTTTGAATGGGTTCCATGGTTTTCATTGTATTATGGCTGTCTGTGGGGACGATGAACCTCAGAGTTGTATACTACATATGTACACACTTTGAGAATAAACGTACTTTGAATCATTTGAATCACACTTCTTCTTTATTCTTTCCTGCTATTCTACAATACAATGCTGTTTCATAAGCGCAAAGTCAACAATAAATGAACTACAGTTTCAATTATTATAATTGCCCAATAAACTTTAAAATTTTGATTGTACAGAGGTAACTTTGTAGAATTGCGTATTTATAATGAAAGCACATTCTAAGCGACAGCACCTACTTGAGAATTTGAAGACCAGTGGCTGGTCAAGTCTTAGCACAAAACATCAGAGGTTCAAAATATACAGACTCTGCTAGTGTTCAGAGCTGGCTCCCTGAATATACAGGCAACCACAATATCAAATGTCAGGACAGACATATTCTGAACCGTGTGTTGAGTGCAGGGATATGCCTGTAACAACGTGCTTATATAGAAGATGGCAACTTAATGGCATACCTGATCTCATTATGAGGATTTCAATGAGGGCTGAGTAAAGGTAACAATTATTTATGGTCTTGTCCTGCGTAGATATAATGGTACAGATTCAAAAGATCACATACCCAATATCTGGTTTTGATGGACTTAAAGTATCAGTGGATGCTACACAGTAAATAGGCTTCATTTCAGTGACTTGTTCTTATTTGAATGAACTAGCAGCTCTCCCTATTCAATATCTCCCAAAAGATTTCTAACATCAATTAATCCTTAATATTATGGACCTAAAGCAACATGACAGAGAACATCGAATTTTGAATCCACCAAGCCTATATTCTTGATAGATTTCTCAACTGTTTTAAGACCTGTCTAACAAATCTAAAGCTAAGAAAAAGCTCAGATGTATTCCACGCATCACCTGACAGAACGAGGCCAACAACACAGAGGGTCTGGAGTGCACTAATTACATCAGCACACAACTGCAAACAAACCAAAGTCATTTAGAGTGAAATGGCCTTGATCATTGGTTGCATGATAGATATATGCCTAAAGGCATTCTATATGGTGAACTGGCCATTTGCTGGTGACTCGGTGAAAATTCATACCTTAGTAAAGGGGATAACAGAGAGAGAGATGCAAATATGGCTGATATTGAGGAGAAAGTACTGATTGCTGTGACGGTCAGGAGGGCATCAGAAGGGGGCAAGGAAAAAGAGAAAGTTCTTTTTAACAATATTAAATGGAAGCTGCAGATAGCTGCTTTGAGGGCCCAGAGATAATAGAAATTGGCAAATATTGCACTTCCTTAACCCACTGCCTTCATTTGCAATGAGTGTTACAGAGGCAGAGCTCTGAAGGAATGACTGAAAATCTCCAACAATAAAGCAACCCCCAATTCTATTTAGAATTTATTTAAACTCTTATTATGTTTTAGCTTTCAGTTTTTAAGGTTTAGTGTTCATTTCATTTTTCAGATTTTTTGACTCATATTTAGCAGTTTTGATACTGTTTTCGGAAGCACTTACTGAGGCAGATCATGCCGTCCTAATCCTCCAACCTAGAATCCCTCCTCACCTGGAATCAACCAGTCCAGATGCAGACAAAAGGAGCCGGTGAAATCCAGTAAATTATTGTTGTAGCAGCTTTTACAGAAAGTAAAGCCAGCAGGAGTGTGGTTTTGCAAGCTGTCAGAGATTTGTCTCAGCAGGATCATGGGTAGAGTTGGTCTAGTCCTACCCTCAACAAGATTCATGTAGCAGACACTGTCACCAGATCATTCAGCATCAAACACTCCACCTTATTCAATGATTCACAACACTGTGATCAACACTCTGTGGCCATGTTGTTAGGTACACCTGCTCATTAATGCAAATATCTAATTATATCTAATATCTGACAGAAGCTCAAGCATAATAGCATGCAGATATGGCCAAATGGCTCAGTTGTCATGTAGACCAAACATCAGAGTAGAGAAGAAATGTGATCTAAGTGACTTTGACCATGGAATCACTACTGGTGCCAGACAGGGTGGTTAGAGGATCTCATAACCCACTAAGCTCCTAGGATTTTCATGTACAGAAATCTCTAGAGTTTATGGAGAATGGTGCAAAAAACAAAAAACATCAAGTCAGAGCAGAATAGCCAAGACTAGTTCGAGTTGACAGAAAGGTGACAGTAACTTCAATAACCATGCGCTACAACAGTGATGTGCAGAAGAATATTTCTGAATACACACGTTCAACCCTGAAATGGATGGGCTACAGCAGCAGAAGACCATGAACATACAGAAATAGATAGATAGATACTTTATCGATCCCAAAGGAAGTTACAGTGTAACAGCGCACAGATATACAAATATTTGAAGAGAAGTAAGAAAGAATAAAAAATAAATTATCTCAAATAGTCTAGCAGGAGGGTATCAATACTTCCCTGGCTAAAATTTGACTCATTATATAGCCTAATAGCTGAGGGTAAGAATGACCTTATATCACACTATTTGTCTTAGCTACCTCCTGTACTTAATAAAGTGGCCACTGAGTGTACCTGGACAATAACAAAGTCTGGTTTCTCGATCAATCTACTTTTCTGCCAAGTATCTATAAGAGAGTCGTTCATATTTCTACCCTTGTGGTTGGGGAGAGGGCAGGCTCAAGATGGAGCAGATCAGAAGTAGAGAATGTTGTAGTCAAATCCACTGCTATGAGTGCACAAGCTACATTTTTGAGTGGAGGGTTCAGGGGATTCACAGGTATTCAAATAGAGTACTGTCCTTTTTGGACGTGCTTTGTGAACAATCTTGCCCAGCAGATGAGATCTGTAAGGATATTGAACCTGATCTTTACCGCAAGTTTGACATCAGTGTTCATTGTGGAGAAACACCGCCTGGGTTACTATTGGAGACTGAGATAATTTCTTCCAGCCATGTACTGCCTTTAACTTTCTACCATTAGGAAAGGTCCCTACCAGCCATCTCCTCACTGCTGATATTCACAGACCCAATATTTGCTCACTTATCCCCTCTCTAACCAAGCCCAAACCCCACACACAGTCATCACTGGTTCATTTCCTTCACAACTGTAGTTTCCTACAATGACATAAGATCATGGAGGAAATGAGTTTTCCTCTCAAAGGCAATGTCTGCTCTTGGTGTGCAAATTCATCAGGTGGGGCTTCAGCAAGCTAAACTAATCATTTTATTAGGCCATAACTTAGGGGTTGTCAATCTGTTCAAACTCCCTCTGGAGATAACTAACAGATTTCTCAACTAGCTTGACTTACTTATTAGCATTATGAATAAACTGGTTAAATTTAAGTTCAGTTCTATTCTACCCCTACACCCTGAGTTCAAGTGTGAAAGAAATTGCTGACCCTATTGGTCACTTAATTAAAAAGAGCTTTCTGCAGCAAGTGGTGAAAGTATATGATAGACATCTTAAAAATGGTCATTATATTAAGGCAAAGAGGTTAGTTTACTGCATTAGCATTAGTTAAAGAGGCTCTGATGAAATGTGGGTGCAGCATCTTGAAATTTATGAGATTAGTATCAGGCCTGTTAGAGTGGGAACACAATGGAAACAGAACATCTGTCACAGTTGGGAAAATGGCTGTAACTTTGTGAAAGCACTGTTCGACATTTAAATTAATGGCTGAGGGTATTTTTTAAAATCATAGATTTTACTGGCGTTCAGAAAATGCACTCTCCTTTGTATCACTGACATGGTCATAGATTTGTTGTAGCTCTTCAACAAACCACCATTAAATTGTGCTTTTGATACATTTGCTATCCTGCCATTTGAAGCAAGGAAAAATTATAAAAATATAAGAGATATAATTGGTAAGAAATGAAGCCAAATTTCTGATAATTTATAGAAAACACCTACATTGCTAGAAAGTAATTTTGAATAGTAGCAATTCCAATAACTCATAATTGTGAGATAACAAGCTAGGCATCTTAAATTTGGCCTGCTTAAACATATCAAATCATTGTCAGGTATTGCATTGAAGAGTTTTATATTCAGTTCAGTTTGATCTTCAGACTGATCTTCAACGAATTATGTAGTCTTAGTTAAATTTGCTCAGCTAATCGAAAAGAACTGTACCAAAAGTAAAGTTTAATGCTGGTTTGTCTAAGAGCTATGAAAAATCCATATATCCAAGAGGGATATATGGAAAATGTATGCGGTTACTGTAGCAGACCGGGTGAAAGAGAATCCCAAGGGCTTCTACAGATAAATTAAAAGGAAGAAGATAGCAAGGGACAAAATTGGTGCACTTGAAAGATCAGTGTGGTCATCTATGCATGGAGCCAAAAGAGAGTGGGAGAATCTAAATGGATTCCCTGCATCTATATTCACTTGGGAGACAGACACAGTGTCTAGAAGTGATAGAAAACAGTACTGAAGTCATGGACTATGTATAGATTGCAAAGGAGGAAGTGCTTGCTGTCTTGAGGCAAATTAGGGAGGGTAAATCCCCAGGATCTGACAAGGTGTCCCCTCAAATCTTGGGGGAGGTGAGTGTAGAAATGAAGAATGCAGAATTGATTATTGATATCAGGAGGAGGAAACCAGAGGTCCATAAAACAGTTCTCATTGGAGGATCATTGGTGGAGAGGGTTAGCAACATAAAATTCCTTGATTTTATCATATCTGAGGACCTGTCCAGTGCAACTATGAAGAAAACATGGCGGCAGTTCTACTTCCATAGAAGTTTGCGAAGATTTGACATGACATATAAAACTTCAAAAACTTCCAAAGATGTGTGGTGGGGAGTATATTGATAACCTAGTATGGAAACACCAATGCCACTAAATGTAAAATCCTACAAAAAGCAGTGTATACAGCCCTCCCCACCACTGAGCACACCAACACAGAGCATTGTCACAGGAAAGCAGCATCCACCATTATGGACCCCCACCACCCAGGCCATGCACTTTTCTCACTGCTGCCATCAGGAAGAAGGTTTGGGAGCCGCAGGACTCACACCACCAGGTCAGAAACCTTTTTTACCCCTCAACCATCAGGCCCTTGAACCAAAGGGGATAACTTTACTTGTTCCATCATTGAAATGTTCTCACAACCTATGTATTCACTCTCAAGAGCTCATCTCATGTTCTTGATGTTATTTATTTATTTATTTAGTATTTCTTTTTGTACTTGCTCAGTTTGTTGTCTTTTGCACACTTGTTGAATACCTAGTTTTTGTGGTCTTTCATTGATTCTATTATGGTTATTATTCAAAAATGGATTTATTGGGTATTCTTGCAGGGAAATGAATCTTAGGTTTGTATATGATGACTTATGTACTTAGACAACAAATTTACATTGAACTTTTGAACTTTGAACTACATTAACAATCCGGATGATGATGTGGTAAACTGGATTAGCACATTTGTGGATGACACCAAGAATAGGGCCATAGTGTACAGCCAGGAAGGTAATCAAAGCTTGCAGCATGATCTGGACCAGCTGGATAAATGGGTCAAAAAATGGCAGACAGAATTTAATGTAAACAATTGTTAGGTGTTGCAGTTTTATAGGATAAACCAGAGTAGAAATGAGATAATGAATGGCAGGGCACCGAGGAGTGCGGTAGAACAGAGGGATTTGGGAATACATATCCACAATTCCTTGAAAGTGTTGTCACAGGTAGATAGGGTGATAAAGACAGCTTTTAGCTTTTGTAAATCAAAGTATTGCATTCTGGAGTTGGAATGTTATGTTGAAGTTGTTTAAGATGTTAGTGAGATCTGATTTGGAGTATTGTGTGCAGTTTTGGTTATCTACCTACAGGGAAGATGTAAGTAAGTTTAAGAGTATACAGAGAAAATTTACAAGGATTTTCCCAGGACTGGAGGACCTGACTTATAAGGAAAGATCGAATAGGTTAAAACTTTATCCCCTAGAACATAGAAGATTTACGGTAGATTTGAAAGGAATATACAATGTTATGAAGGGTATAAATAGGGTAAGGGCAAGTGGGCTTTTGCCACTGAGGTTGGGTAAGACTAGAACTAGAGGTCATGGGTTAAGTGTAATATGTGGGGGAACTTCTTCACTTTGAGGCTGGTGAGGGTGTGGAATGAGCTGCCAGTGGAAGTGGTGAATACAAGTTCGATTTCAATATTTAAGAGAAGTTTGGATAAGTACATGGATGGGAAGGGTATGGAAGGCAATGGTCCAGGTGCAAATCAATGGGACTAGGCAGAATAATTGTTCAGCAGGGACTAAATGGGCTGAAGGGCCTGTATCAGTACTGTAGTGCTTTATGACTCTATAAAGTTCAGATACTCCCACTTAAGGTCCAAAATATTGAAATCTTTCCCACAATGAGTCAAGATTAACGCATGCTCCAGATGAACTTGAAGATACATAAGCATCATATGTCGTTTACTAATTATACAGTATTCCACACAGAAACCAATGTCCTTAAGTTTACTGCATTCTGTAAAAAGTACTTGGTTTGTTAATGTCCTGCATAGATAAAGTTTTAACTGAACAGTAGCTTTCTTCATTTTCTGGAAGATTCATTGGCTTGAAACCAATATGATTGATATGTTTGATTAAAACAAAGACCTGCAAATGTGGAAAATGGACTCTGTGCCTACATACCATCTGTGGCTGAGAGAACTGGCAAATACTTTACATTTGGAGAGACTGAGACTACGTAATGAGGACAGAGGGGACATCTTTGAAAGGATATGGGGCCCTGTATTGGACTTTCTTACAGGGTGAGGACTGAGGTCTTTTGGTGCGGTGCACAACTGCTCTGTATGTTTAGTTTTGCCTTTATATTTTTCTCCCTCTTGCTGCTCAATATTTAATTGGATGTTGTTAAGGTCGTGGTTTTTGTAGATGCTTTTTTTTGTTTGTAATAGAAAAATAAAAAGAATATAAAAAACAAAAAAAAATGCTCTAAGTATTAAACAAAGACCTTTCTATCTAAAGAATTAACTCTGTTAATTCTGATCCCGCTGAATATTTCCAATTTGATTTTCAGCCATGGGCAGTGTTTTTCCAAAGTAACTATTTATTTCACAGCCTCTTTCCTTTAAGGCACACCTTTAAATGTATTTTCTTTAGTCAAGCATTTTGTTGCCTATCCTGATTCATATTTTACCATTCATTGACACTTCCGAGTGAATATTTAACTCTTCCTTGAACTTCAATTAAATATTAATAGGAGCTTTAATGTATTAAATGTGTTTTACTATGAAATGGAAGTTATTCGTGTTTACAGAGCCACAAAGAATGTTTTAAGTTTTTCTGAGTCATAGATTTTGCATTTATCTTGAATGATTGCAGCTATTTATACTAATCTGGGGTGAGATTATAATTGTACAACAACTACTAGCCAGTTTATTGGAATTCAGACAGCAGCTGTGTTAATAATTTGAATCTCTCTTCATGTGGGGTTTAACTTTAGTTCTCGCAGAGGAGCGTTTTAACGAGGCCTGTTACCCAGATTATCTTAGTGCAGAGTGCTGTATTATGAATAATCCTGCATTTAGATCTACTGCTCACATCAGTTGATTATATAGTGACAAAGATGACACTAGGAATCAATAATGTAGGCACAGAGTCCATTCTGCAGGAAGTATAATAATGATGTTGGAATATGAACAAATAATAAAAATAAAAAATAATTACAGACCAAAGGTCTATTTGACAATGGACTCTGGTTCATAATGATCTGATCTTTTGTTCTGATTTTAAAAAAAGCCTAAAAATATCTGTGCTTGACAGACACTGTATAAAATCATGGATAGCTGGCGATAAAACATCAGTGTTTACTGAAAAGGCAGTGCTATCTGAGTCCACACTTGCAGCATTTTTCTGTCTGTTAGAACACTGCACAAGTTAAATTGATGTAGTTTTAATCCTGATGGCATAGCACGTGATGAATCATCCCAGGATTCATACTGAGATAATTTTTCACCATAAAGTAAACTTTTCATTGATGATTTGCACATGTCCCCGTCAATGCATGGACCAGACACTGCTGCATGGGTCTGCTGCCTTCAGATGCTGTAAGTAATAAATCCACACAATCCTTGTCAGGTCTTGAGGTGGACAGCTTACCTTCCTGGTCCAAAGTATTCTGAGCACAAACAGTGTAGCCACATTAGCAGCAGGGTTTGCTACAACACGCTGAAGCTCCTCCACCCATAAAACTATACGACAGCTGGCAAAAGCACCACTCTCAGCTTTTCTGGCTGTCAAAATGTTAAATGTTCTGCACATCTCAAACTGTCCAAGACAAATGAACTATAAACTATGACCATTGAAGTGAATAATTGAAAATAAAAACATATTTAAATATTGAAAATGGTTGTAAAAAGCAAAACTAGCCTTTTGAAATACTAACAATCAATTACAAGTGATTGGAATAAAGATAAACTGTTTTCTAATATAAGAATTTCCATCTTCGTCCCGGAGCATTGTCATCTACCTTAAAATTTTGGACCAGTCAGCCAATTTCTCAGTCAAAATGTTGGGAAATCTTGGTGAAGCTAAGCTCAGCTGCCTGAGCATGGAATCACCTTGACAAATTCTAAGCTCTTAAGTTTAGGACTCTGGTATTTGTCTACACATACACACAAGTCCTAGGCTCACCTTCATTTCAAAGCATAAATGCAGATTTTTCCATTCAGCATTTACCTGTAAAATCCAGACCAATACTTTTGCAAACTGTACCATTACTTATGTCTGTAGATTGCATAATTTGTATTTTCACTGTTCAGAATGACTTTTTTTCACTCCTTGTATCCCACATTACGACCAGATAGGGAATATCGTGAGTGCAACCATTCCTCCCCAAAGCTCTGATACACTTGCACACTTACCAGCTGTGCTAAAACAAACCATTCAGATAGCCAACAGGAACTGAAATATATATCATTCCAGAGATGGTCTCATGCTATCACCTGAAGCTGAATAATGTTCCTTGAAGAGGAAAACTATCTTTCTCCACAACAATGAGCTGAAACAAAACAAAGAGTTAATCTGAGTATGTTGCTCACCAACTACACTCAGGAATATTCTCAGCTTCCTGTTTCCAGTCCTGTTCCAGTATCAAATCTATCTATGGCCCCAGAAGTGGACCTGTCCTTAGATAAGTCTCATAATTCCTTTCACACATGACATGTATCTCGAACAATGAGTGTGATTCTTCACTCCAGGATGAAAGTAAGAGCTCAATATAATTTCCTCTCCATAAGTTTGCACTCAATAGCAGTGTGAAAATTTACTACCTTAATCTAAAGTTTAACACCCTCCCACTGCCCACCCTCACATATGGAGAAGAAGGATGCTTATGTGAAGATGGTGTTCTTGGGCCACAGTTCAGCATTCAACACCATAATTCCCTTCCAGGCTTGACAAGAAGCTCAGAGACCTTGGCCTTCACCCTGCGGTGTACAGCTGGATCCTGGACTTCCTGTCAGATTGCCGGCAGATGGTAAGTATGGGCTCCCTCACCTCTGTCCCTCAACACAGGAGCCCCTCAGGGCTGTGTCCTAGGCCCCTTCTTTTACTCTCTGTATACCCATGACTGTGTCGCCACCCACAGCTCTAATCTGCTAATTAAATTTGATGACGATACTACATTGATTGGCCTTATCTCAAGTAATAACAAGGCATCCCACACAGAGGAAGTCATCACACTGATACAGTGGTGTCAAGAAAACAACCTCTCCCACAAAGTCGCAAAAACAAAGGAGCTGGTTGTGGACTTCAGGAAGATTGGAGACAGGCTCACCCCTATTGAGATCAATGGCTCTGGGATTGAGAGGGTGAAGAGCTTCAAGTTCCTTGGCATACACATCACCAAGGACCTCAATCGGTCTGCACATACCGGGTGTATGGTGAAACAAAGCACACCAGCACTTCTTTCATCTCAGATGGTTGAAGAAGTTTGGCTTGAGTTCCCAAATCCCAAGGACTTTCTATAGGGCTACAATTGACAGCATCCTGACTGGCATGGCAACTGTAATTCCCTCAATGACGGGACTCTGCAGAGATTGGTGCGGACAGCTCAGTGCATCTATAGATGTGAACTTCCCACTATTCAGTACACTTACTGAGACAGGTGTGTATAAAGGGCTCGAAGGATCATCAGGGAACCGAGTCACCACAGCCACAAACTGTTCCAGCTGCTACCATCCGGAAAATGGTACCGCAGCATTAAAGCCAGGACCAACAGGCTCTGGGACAGCTTCTTCCACCAGGCCATCAGACTGATTAATTCACGCTGATACAACTGTATTTCTAATCTATATTGACTGTCCTGTTGTGCATGCTATTTATCATAAATTACTATAAATTGCACATTGAACATTTAGACGGAGACGTAATGTAAAGATCTTTACTCCTCAAGTATGTTAAGGATGTAAGAAATAAAGACAATTCAGTTCAATTCAAATTATACCCCTGATTCATCTCTTTTTTCATGCTCTTCTCTGTCTCAGATCCCCCTTTCTACTACCCTGCCTGCATAAAATTAACCCTCTGCTATAGAGAGTGCATGAGCTAACTGCAACACCGAGTCCTGATGCCTACTTGGATGCTACAGGAAGCTACAAAATGTCTCCAAAAGTGACAAGATTAAAGGACCTAAAAGCAGCATATGCAATTACATTTAATTACTGACTAACATCTGCCAAGGGTAGTTCCTGAATACATCAGAGCTATTGTGTATACTTTTGTGTAAGTGGTACATTTGGCACCAAGCCAGAGGCTTATAACTTAAATTTCAACTGGCTTAATCCTCTGGGACAGGCTCCGTAAACTGCTGCTCAAATCACAACTTCCATTTGTAGAGTTAGACAGGACAGAAATATGGTCTTTAGCCAAACTCATCCATGTCCACAAGTTACCTCCCTGAGATGGTCCTACTTACCCACATTTGGCCAATATCCCTAGAAACCTTTCCTATCCACATGCTCCTCTAAATATCTTTTAAACATTGTAGCTCGACCTGCCTCTACCACTTCCTTAGGTAGCCTGTTCCACATACCAAACATCCTCTTGCGAGGGGATCCAGGAGTACCCCTATTAACTGTTTGGAGAGAGACATTTATCATTGATGATTTGTTTGGAAAGGAGAGAGAGACAGAGTTATTTACCACCGATATGTTGCTTTTGGAAAAGAGAGAGAGAGAGACGAAGATTGACAGTTGGACTGTCACTTTAAGACACTGGAAGTAACTTTGGATTTTTACTGAGTTGGGAGTTGGAGACAGCACCGAGCAGCTCGAAAGTTGCTATGGTCACCGAAGGTGGTGGACACTCGATGTTATGATTTTCAGCAGGTTGTTGATGTTACTTCCAAGGACTTGTTGCCTGCTTGTACTCCTTTACAGACAAAGGAGGGAGGGACTCTTTGAATGACAGGTGATGCTCAGCACAGAGAAATAAATAGGAGGTCAGATGATACAGACCTCAGGACACATGATCTGGACACTGAAGGAGCATTGTTGTGCCCGCAGAGAAAGTGGGTTTTGGAGGATCGATCAGACAGATCGATCCAAATTGCTATTCCAACGGTGAAGAAGGGGTTGACTAGTGGGGAGCTGTCCATGTGTCCACCCTCGCCTGGGTGACAGCTCCACCACAGAAGACCGGTCCCCCGGTTAAAGTCACATTCAGTGACTTGTAAAGGATTTTGGAGGACAACGAGAAGATCGACGGCATCAGCTCACCTGAAGACTCAACTCACTCTCTCTCTCTCTCCATCACTACTCAACTAAATACCACAAACTGAACTAACTTTACTCAACATCGTAAGACTGTATCTTTTTACCCCTAGACTTAAAGAAGCTTGGATTTTCATACATATATATTCCACACTTACTTTTATATATAACCATTGCTAACCTGTTTGATTTATTTACATTTATATTACTGTATTGCGTAGTTACTAATAAATATTATTATTTTATAGCAATACGAGACTCCAAAGTGTTTTCCATCTCTGCTGGTTCTTTATCCCCGTCACGGAGTCCGTGACACTCTGCACAAAAACTGCCTCGCAGATCTCCCTTAAGTTTTCTCCTCCAATCTTAACTCTATGCCCGCTAACTTTAGGCTCATCTACTGTAGGAAAACAAATGTAATCATTCAGAATATTTGTGCTCCTCATGATTTTATAAGCCTCAGTAAGATCACCACATGGTCAGTTGTGCTCCAAGAGAAAATAAAACAGCTTCTACAATCTCTGCTTATAACTCAAGCCTTCCAGTTATGGTAATATCCTTTCCAGCTTAATAGCTGTTCAACCTGGCTCAACAACAGCAGTAGAATACTGCTCATGAGAGAATGATAGGGGCAAAAAAACTGACAACATTTACCAAATGGAGAAGATGCCTGACCAATGTGATCCAAGAACCTGTTGAAGGTGGAGAGGTGCAGATGTCTCACAAGAAGGTTGTGATTGCTGAAGGCTAACCAATCCAACCCCTCGGTGTTTCTCAGGAGAATATTCTTGGTCTAACCACATCTGCATCTTTTTTCAACCTTCTTTCCAACGTCAGATCATTTGTGAGGATACTCTCAGATCAGTAATTGCACAGATTTCAATTCTGTTTGCAACTCTGCCGAAAATTAATGTGTCAATACCCGCATTCTGCAATACCGAGACAATGTACAGGCACAGGCTTATGAGTAATAAGTAATGTTCATGCCAAAAAAATGCCTGGTATAGGAATGTCTCTAATGACAAAGAGTCTAACCACCCAGCTTTGACTTTGAGTGGTAGCACCTTCTCAAACTCTCCCTCAATCAACAGTGAACTGTATGGTGAGGAAAATACAAACACATTATTACCTTACAATCGGTCATATAATCATCAATGCTATGATATGATTTGGTTTTGGGGAATGCATATTACATTCTTCCACAAAGAACATTGTAAAATGATAGATTTCAGAGTGCTAGTCATGAAAATAATTGGCCATTTTCCACAAATGAAAAAAGAAAATCTCCAGTTATATCTGTCTAATTAAGATCTTTAAGTTATTTAAGAGATATTTTTAAGACATCCATGCTGTTTATACCTTTGGGGACATGAACAATTTTATATTACTTCAATAAATATTCAAAATCCTTAACAAGTGACCCAGAAAGAAAATGATGAACTCATAAGATAAACTATAATGGCAGGGCGATCTGAATTGTCCCTTGCATCAATGATAATTCATTATCGTCTGCATCATCCGCCTCAGCTATGCTTCAATGCCCATTTGCTGCCACACCACAGTCATCAATCAACTCACCAACCATGCAGGTTTAAAATCTTTTGAAGGAATTTCCTCAATAGAGAACTTTGTTGAAGCCACTGGCAGGCCTGTCTTACAATAAACTGTTACATCGAGAATATTATCAACTGTGAACAGTTTTCTCAGCCGCGTCTATCACAGGCTCATTTTGGAGGTCGGTGAAGAGTGTTTGTGAGCCAGATGGGCTTTCAGAATAACCTTCCAGCTTTATGGTCACCCTTATCGACATTATTTCTTGTACATTGCAAGGTTGAATTAAGGGTATTTAAATTCCCCATCTGTTGCAGTGGAATTTGAACTCCAGTTTGCTTCTTCAGATAACTCAGCAAGCAGATTGAATGTGAAGACAAGGTCTGAGCTGTTTTCTGTGGCTCTCAGTCAGAAATCTCAGCAGGATAGGAAACAATGCAATGAATTTCAGTGGAACAGGGATCTGTTATATTCAATGGATACTGCACAAACTACAATGGAACACAAAATAGTCCCACAATAGTATCTGTAATCAAGACTGTGAGGCAAACTGAGAAGGGAACAGAGAAGTGAAATGAGTGGCTACAGTATACTGTAGGATGGCAAAATGCAAACACAATCTCACCCGGCAACCTATTACATAATTGCCAATGCAATGTTATGATACGTTTTTGAGATTTGCATATTACACACAACCATAAAGGACAAGTGAGAGATGGATAATCAAATGGGCAGCGTGGTTACCTATAGTATATCTAACACCAGGAAGAATCTTTAAACACTTCTACTGTAAAACAAATGGTTTGCATCCATGATAAACTTACAAGGAACAGGAACAAGTAGTTGAATTAATTGACTAGAAATCTGAAAAAGCAAACACTGAGTTCTAAAGAATAATTTAAATGCATTTAATTCAACTATTTGGATATACAGAAAGACAGTGTCAGTAATGGTATTCATGAAGCTAAAAGGTTATTGTGAAAACCCATTTGGTTGGCAAACTCTGCTCACCAGCTTCCCCCATCAAGCCTATGGCAGACACAGTTGTGACAACATAAGCATACCTTCCCAGAGAGTTGTTATATTCTCAAATCTTTGAAATGGCTGAGATGTAACAAACATATCCTTAAAAGAAGCATATTTAAATGTTTATTCCAATGGTACTTTGATGCACCAGTAAACACAAATTCAGAATAGTTCAGGGAGATGGAATTTTAATTCTTCATCCATTAGCAAGATTAACACTAAACAACATGGTATCTTAATTGATATGGTTTCAGCAAGCAAACTATTTAATACTGAATCAGAATGCAGTAAAAAAAAGTGCCATTTTATAATTCAATATAAGGCAGGCTAGAATTTATAAATGTGTGTCAGAGATGTATATCTTGTATCCAGTGCATGAGTTGAGTTGGATACAGGCTTATTAGGTTGTGTAAAGTTTGATTTTCGTAACAACATCAGATGTTTCACTGCTTTCCAACGGGACATCTCAGTTATGTGCAATCAGTGCCATACTTCAAGATCTAAACTCTCTCTCTCCGTCTTGTTTTACGGCGGTTGGCACCCGGCTTAATGGTGCATTACCGCCACCTTCTGCTCCGGAGTGTGCAATAAACTTACATTCTAAATCCCTTCACCCAATCACACACCCACACATAACCTAACCTACACTTTATCCTCGCAAACACGAGGAAATCTGCAGATACTGGAATTTCAAGCAACATACATCAAAGTTGCTGGTGAACGCAGCAGGCCAGGCAGCATCTCTAGGAAGAGGTACGGTCGACGTTTCGGGCTGATTCCCTTTGTCAGTGAAGCACCTTCAATTACTCCAAAAGACTGAGGTTTGGTAAAATACTGAAAGGCTTTTATTCGCTGTACAATACGACCTCCACAGTGGGTGTCTGCCCCCGGACTGAGGGGGAGGGGCAAGGTGAACACCTTTATACAGGACTCTGTGGGAGGAGCCACAGGGGCAGTCAGCAGAGGGGTGTGTCCAGACAGGTAACCGAGTTACAACATATATACATGGTTTACCACAGTCAGGACTAACTGAAAGAAGATCTAGTAAGAGATTTGAAAGTGGGAGGGGGAGGGGGAGATCCAAAATGATAGGAGAAGACAGGCGGGGGTGGGATGGATCCAAGAGCTGGACAGTTGATTGGCAAAAGGGATATGAGAGGATCATATAACCCATCCATTATTTACTTATTTATATACACACATTCTTTTTCTCTCTCTCCTTTTTCTTCCTCTGTCCCTTGCCCATCCTCTGGGCTTCCCCCCTCCCCCTTTTCTCCCTAGGCCTCCTGTCCCATGATCCTCTCATATCCCTTTTGCCAATCAACTGTCCAGCTCTTGGCTCCATCCCTCCCCCTCCTGTCTTCTCCTATCATTTCGCATCTCCCCCTCCCCCTTTCAAATCTCTTGCTAGCTCTTCTTTCAGTTAGTCCTGATGAAGGGTCTCAGCCCGAAACATGGACCGTACCTCTTTCTAGAGATGCTGCATCGCCTGCTGTGTTCACCAGCAACTTTGATGTGTGTTGCTACACTTTATCCTCCCATCTTTGGCCAGCCTAGTACCCTATTCCTGCTTATCCGTCATATCCCATAAAAAAAACCCTGTACGCCTTAAGAAAGCTAAAAAAAAACCCTAACCTGTGGTCTCTCACCCATGCCCAGCAACCTTTTTAATGTGAATTCCTGCACCCCTAATTCCCTTAGTTTAATTCTCATCATCTCCCTCTGTATCCCATACTTCCTGCAACTCAGAACTACATGTTCTACTCCTCTTCCAAGACCTAAACTCATCTGGACTTTCAATTATTATAGTGCATACATTTACAACTATACCCAATCAGATTATTTTATCTTAATGGACAAGAGTCAAGTGCAATTGAGATGATTTGGTATCAGTCAATTAGCCCTTCAATAAGTCAGCAACAACAGCGAGCTATCAACTATTGTTTGCGTCCCAAGAGTGATTCCTGGAAGCTGCCAAGATCCAGAGAAAGGTATTGGTTTGTGATCAAATAGCAATAATGAACCCTAACTGCCATGCACTGGGGAATTGAGATAGCAGACCAATTGAATCAATTTGTAGATTCATCCGTCATATTGATCCACCTATTCTATATTCCCCAGTTCTTGATTAAAAGGTATCCATTATCAGTTAGTTACAGCATATAGCTGACAATGCAACCATGTGTATAATATCTTAAACCCTAGATTGCAATATACAGGCTAAATCCATGTAGCATGATATTATTCCAGAAATGCTCATAGTATTCCAAATGTAGCCTCCAAATAAAAGTTGTTAATACTTCAGCAAAATACCCATTTCATTGTTTTCTGGTCCTCAGACTATGAATTCTAATATTTCACTGGCTTTTTGAAAAAAAATTCTGTATCTGTGATTCATTTAATGGTCAAGGCAGATGGATTCCCATGTTTTTTTGACCCACGTTATTTTTAGTTTCTCATCATTTAGAGCATATGTTGTTCTATTTTCTTGAGGTCCAGAGTTAATAACTTCACATTTGTGTACAGCAAAATCCAATTTACTAAGTTCAGAATCAAAATCAGAATCTGATATCACTGGCATATGTCATGCAATTTGCTTGTTTCATAGTAGCAGTACATTGTGATGCATAATAATAAAAATACCATAAATTACGTTAAGTACATGTAAAAAAAAATTAAATTAAGTAGTGCCAAAAGAGAGGAAAAATAACACTGAGCTATCTGATGGTGGAGGAACTGTTCCTGTAATGCTCAGTGTACATCTTTGGGCTCCTGTACCTCCTCCTAGATAGTAAGAATGAGAAGAGGTCATGTCCTGGGTGACAGGGGTCCTTAGAAATGGATGCTGAAAGTCTGGCGAGGCTGTGCCTTTGGTAGAGTTGGTTGAGTTTACAACTTGCTGCAGCCTTTTTCCAATCCTGTGCAGTGGCCCCTCCATATCAGATGGTGATGCAACCAGTTAGAATGCTCTCCACAGTACATCTGTAATAACCTGTCAGTCTTTGGTTAGATACCAAGCCTTCTCAAACTCCAAATGAAATATAGGCAGTGCCTTGCCTTCTTTGTAATTGCATCAATATGTTAGGCCTGGGATAAATCTTCAGAGATGCTGACACCCAGGAACATGAAACTGCTCGGCCTTTCCACTGCTGACCCGTTCATGAGGACTAATGTGTGTTCCCTTGACTTCCCCTCCCTGAAATTTAATGTGCAACAACTTTATAATCTACTATCAAAATCAAGACTACAGGCAATGCTGCTACTTTTTGGTCAGTGACAAACTCAAATGGGTGGCTTCCTATCCCAAGTCATTTGTAACCATAGTGAATTGTCAATACTCCAATATAAATTCTTCCAGCAAGATGCCAGAGCCCATGATCTCACAGTGTGAGGCTCATCCATTGTTACCACTCTGACAATTTCCTAACCAGATCAACATCCTGCCTCCTAGTTCAAAAAAACAATTTCAGCTCATAGTATCTTACTGAGAGACTTTATCAAATGGTTTTAGCAGTCTGTATCAATATATTTCCCCATCCACAGTCGAAATTTCAAAGAGATTAGCTAGGCACGACATAGGATTTGCAAATCCATGTTCACACCCTCTCCATTTAGTTTAAATTTTCCAATCTACTCACGTACTCTATTCTTAATTAACAATTTCTAGTAGTTTTCTGTCCTTCTTGAAGAGCAGAAGGTCATGTGCTGTTGTACCACCTAAAAAATGCTTGCGTCAAAATGCTAGAAAGATCATAGTCTGCATTTCCCTCAACAGAAGGTAGTTGTAAGTGCATGAAGAATGGATAACGGTGCCTTTAGGCTGCTGCAATGTAGAAGAAGCTCATGCTCACCCAGAATTCATGTGTATCTTTGGATAATCTGTACATTGCATTCTCCTGTGAAATTTTGGGATGTTAAACATTGATCAGTATCAGGTTCACTAAAGCAAATGTAATAACAACCAAAGACCAACCCACTGAATATGCCCTGAGAAAGCCTTGTAGGAAGCCTGCTCCTGTATGCACTGTGGCAATATCATCCTTGCAAGGTTAGGGAATCAACCAACAGGCATGATAAGGTGAATGCATAGAGGAGGAATAAATTAGGGAGGGTGGGAATGAGGCTTGGGGTGACAGGTTTGAGGAGTGAGATCACAGGTGTGTGGGGGAGGATTGACTCTACTGAGGGTCATGGAAAGTTGGGAATGGAGATTGGTGTGTTGTGGAAGAAAAGTTGTAACAGTTTTTCCACACAGACGCTAAAGCTGAAGTAATCCCAAGTTTTCCTGAGCACCGAGGAACATCCAAGTCCAGGGATGTTTCCGTCAGTTTGCACTTCTTCTTGTGGAGGCCAAAAGCAGAGTTCTACCTTGCTGAGATCTTTAAACATTAACAGGGGAAAGCACAATTGAATTCCTATTTAGCTACAAAGGAGAGCATAGGGGGAAAGGGTTTCTTCTCCTTATCTCCAAAAACTATTTCACTTTTTTTTTTAAATACTTACGTTTTTCGTGTTTCAGATAACTTTACTCTAAGATTGCTAGTTATTTTTAACACTTGAATTCTATCAGATCCATAGTGTCTTCTGATTAACATCAATCTGCAAAGTACCGATGGAGGGAGGGGGATTGTAACCAGTGATGGTTCTATCAAAGGTCAAGGTGAGGTGAACATCTCCCAATATTTGCGACTGTCACAGCCTGCCACTGTTGGGATGCAAATGCAATCCGACATTTCACCATAAATGTTTATCTTATCCAACAGGCATAGGCCACTTCTCACTCAGATAAAATGTTATCTTATAAAGGGCAGCTTCTCGCAGGTCTGTTCTGGAACTCAGCACTGATCTGGGTAAAAGCTGCGTGGAGTTTTCGCAACGAACGATTCTGGCAGAAACTGGGCCGAGCATCTTTTTGTGGTGGCATTAGTGAGCAGATTATTAGTGAGGAGGTGCAGCATTATTGTTCACCTCTTCCGTCATTTTGTTAATGATTGTGAGGAGCCTAACAAAGTAGTTATTAGCAAGACTTTTGTGGAAAATTTACACTATTTTCTACATAGCCCAGTGGATATAATCACCGTAGTTATTACAGAGATTCTGTTGCATCAACATTCAGCCTTATAGCTGTGCATTGGGAAGGCCCCCAGCCCTTTTATTCAACAAACTTAAGCATCAGCTTAATGTTGCGTGGAATGAACTGCTCTGGCACTTGCTGACATCCATGGTTCCAGGTACTGAGACCGTGTACGGTGCCATGGCAGCGTGGTGGTTAGTGCAACGCTATCACAGTTCGAGGCGTTCCAGAGCTTGGAGTTCAATTCCAGCACCATTCTGTATGGAGCTTCTGTAATTCCTCCTGAGGAATATGCGGGTTTTCTCTGGGTGGTCCGATTGCTTCCCACTGTCCAAAGACAAAAACAGTAGGTTAATTGGTCGTATGTTGTCCCATGATTAAATTTAAGTTAATTGGGCTTGTTGGGGCAGTGTCGGTCGGAGGGCCGGAAGGGCCTACTCTATTCCACACTGCTAAATAAATAAGTAAACAAACAAATAAATAATACTTCAATAGGAAGCTATGTTGGATTGTTCATATGGCAGCTCAGTATGGAAGAGGTTTAGAAACAGACCAGCCTTATCTCTCACATGCAAAAGCTAGCCTTCATGTTCTTAGGGATAGAGATATTCATAATGCTTCCTCCTTGTTATTTAGCTTCCTATCCATTAACATTCTCAACTAGATGTGTTTCATTAACACAAGAAATTCTGCAGATCTCAGGTTCCTGGGTGTCAAGATCTCTGATGGTCTAACCTGGTCCTAACATATCGATGCAGCTATAAAGAAGGCAAGACAGTGGCTATATTTCATTAGGAGTTTGAAGAGATTTGGGTTGTCACCTAAAACACTCAAAGACTTCTACAGATGTACTGTGGTAAGCATTCTGACAGGCTGCTTTACTGTCTGGTAGCGGGGAGGTGGTGGCCACATCTTCATAGAGTGGTGTCTCAGAAAGGCAGTGCCCATTATTAAGGACCCCCTTCACCCTGGACTTGTCCTCTTCTTACTGTTACCGTCAGGAAGAAGGTACAGAAGCCTATATATATACATATACTATGATTGATTTAGTTATTTATGTTTTTCTTTCTATAGTACCATGTATTGCATTGTACTGCTGCTGCTAAGTTAACAAATTTCACGACATATGCCGGTGATAACAAAACTGATTCTGATTCAGATTCTGATACTGGAAATCTGGAGTAACATGTACAAAATGCTGGAGGAACTCAGAAGGTCAGGCAGCATCTATGGAAAGGAGTAGAGAGTTGATATTTTGGGTTGAGACTATTCTGAAAGGTCTCAATCCAGAAATTCGACTCTTTATTCCTTTCCATAGATGGAGCCCGATCTGTTGAGTTCCTCCAGCATTTCGTTTGTTACATGTGCTTCGTGGTTTGTGGGAACTCTTAGTTTGTACTGTGGACGACAGCTTTTAGCAGGCATAAAACAACATGATAACTTCATAGGTTAATCTCAAGCATGTCATACCAGCACGTCATTCTAGAGTTTGCAATGAAACTGAAATCATCTCACAGCTTTATGGTGATCAGAGAATGGGGCAAGAGAGCAGGCTTTACGGTTACTGCACATATTGCTACACAATTGTGCCACTGTTAACGATACTTGTTACTTTACTGATGCTAATTATGGGCTGCATCTTAGTCTCTAACGCTTTGGAGTAACTTAAACAAGTTGGGCTGTTACAACTGTTCATGCAATTTTTTTTCTGTGCAAGCCAAATGTACATGCTTTTAAATATAAAGCAATAGTTGGATATCCTGGGTAAATTTGTTCCTTGGATTATATTCTCAGATTATATGAATATAGTTTTAATTCTTTCCTCATTGGAGGCATAATTACCATGTATTACATGTGACACATAGGTTCACAATTAATTTGACAGAGCAACAAACATGTAGTATTTAGAGATATAGTGGATTAATTTTTTCCAAGCAATGACTCATTTCAATAACTCGCATAGATCTCCAGGAGTTGTTTCTTTACTTGCCCTTTGCTGTCAAAAAGCAATCAATAAGTGAGACACCGCTGATGCTGGAAGTCTGAACTAAAAGCAGAAAGTGCTGGGAATACTCAGTGGTCCGGAAACATCAAAGAAACTGACTTAGTGTTTCAGATCAATGACCTAGCATCAAAACCTGGCAAAGGTTATAACTGAACCTAAATTGCAGAGAAGTGAGAAGCGTCCGGAGATAAAAAGACAACAGCTAAAATGATATGCAGGATGAACAAAATTAGAAGAGTCAGTTCAGACTGAGTTCAAGTTTCAGATCACCAGCTTTTCCAGTTAATATCAAAATCTAGCAATTCTGAAAAAAAAACGTGATCAACCAATCCAATTCACTCAATTTTTCTCTGTATCCTGATTCTTCCTGACCCATTAAGTCTTTTCAGCATTCTCTTTTATTTGACATTCCAGCAACTGCTGTGTTTTGTATTTTACAATTCCAATAGTTTTTTTCTTGTTTCACAACTTCCTGATGGGGAAGTTGCAATCAGCAAATGTTGACCCTCCTCCCTCAGTGACCTTTTCTCTAGTCTGTCACTGCCACTCCCTCAGCTCCTTCCAGCTCTCCTCTACTGGATGCTTGATGTTTAACTTGCCTTGGTTATGATAAAAGTTATGATTCTGCAACAGCGTCTCCCTTTCTCTCCCTACAGATCTTGTCGGCTATTTCCAGCATTTTCTTTAAAAAACTGAGCTCCACAATCTACAACAATACATTGTACAATACGCTGATTACAGAAGACTTACAGACATTTGAACGATAATAATTATCTCTCAACTTTTAAGTGTATTTATATCAAATACAAAATGCATTATTGATAAACCATTCAGCAAATCTGCTTAAATTAATCTTTTGATAGAAATCAAACATTTTACCAATTTTGTTTTTGACATTTTTTATTAAAACTACAGCTTAAGCCAAATTTATATTGTGCCCTTTCTTTTTTCAGAACACAGCTCTCAGGTGTGTATTTTGATGTTTTTCAGAATTAACTTTTTACAGATATTTTGGCAGTTCTCAGCAATTAGCTAGTGTGTATTTTTCAGTAGACCTCAAGTATTAAATTATATTCATCCTTTGATACAAAATAATCATGTATGTATGGCTTCAAATGGAATGATCACTCAGTGTTACCCACAACACACGCAACCAGTGAAAATGCTAAAGGACCAAGAATAAACTGCCCCATTAATTTAATTGTATAAGATAAAACTCAGACACAGAAAAGCAATTACAATATAATCTCATTGGCACTGGGGAAATTTGTTACTAAAGCTTAGGTGCTATGACCACTCAGTTTCACAATCATCCTCAGACGTGATGGATGTTCGCTTCCTGGGCCTCTTGCTTTTGCCAGGCTCAGCTTTCTAAACACAGCAGCTGCCAGTTGTAAAGATCAAACATTTCTAGGTTAAGTTTCCAACTATATTCTTTCTTTAGCTTCTGGTCATAAACAGCAGTTAGTTTTTAGTTTTCAATGTAAATAGAAAGTAGTAATTAGTTTGAAGTTGAAAAAAGACAGCTTTGCAAACAGAAGCATTGTACATAGTAGACTTGCTGTCTTACAATACCTGTCTTAGTGCTGATGAGGTGCGGTATAAGACAATGGGTTATTTAACAGACAATGCTAGCTAAGATACTTAGTTTCAGGAAGCTTGCAGATCAGATGCAGATCATCACTTAGCAGATAAGTAGCCGATCTATTCATAAATTGGAATGTTTACGTACTCAATGAAGTTAGCTTCACAGCATTAATTGTGGGTACCTGGGATATGTGTCTCCAAGAAGCTTTTAGATTGTTTGTGTTCAAAGGTATTTGAAAAAAAAATCACATGTGTGCAGTCACCCAAGTGACAAAGAAACTGTATAAATATACACAACAGCTCAGCCTTATTCGGAATGGAGTAAGGAACATCAAGGAGCATGAAAGAAACATAAGGTGAACTACAGACAATTCCTCTGCCTTCGATTTCTGTAATGGATGACTGTTTCATCTGCATTATTGGTATGTCTTTTTAGCTTACAAGAATTGTATCCATGTTTTGGAAATCCTTTGTGTTTCAGAAATGGTTTGTAATTTGCATGTCTTTAGTAAGATGGAAACCCTCTGTGATTTTAAAATGCATTTCAAGAAGGGTGATGAGATTCAAATGTTATCACTGAAAATAAATGAAAAGTGTTTAAACTACTTTGTTAGCTAGAGGTACCTTCTCCTTGGTAGGGAGGGAGGACTCACTGTTCAAATAGAGGGTATTGGCAGCTAAACTCACAATGAAGAATAAACAGGGAAATGAACTAGTCTTTGAAGATCGGGTAGTAACAGTATAATCTCACTTTACTGTGGGTACTTGTGGCTATTTATATCCGATAGGATATGTTTGTTAGTTATCTATCTATTTATTTAGAGCAGAGGTTCCCAACCTTTTTCATACCACGGACCCCTACCATTTTCCAAAGGATCCACGAACTCCAGGTTGGGAACATCAGATTTAGAGAATCAACGCAGAATAGGTCCTTCTGGCCCTTCGAGCTGCACCGCCAACAATCCACCAATTTAAGCCTGGCCTAATAATGGGACAATTTCCAATGACTCATTAATGTACTAACCAGTATGTCTTCGGACTGTGGGAGGAAACCTGAGCACCTGGAGGAAACCCGAGCACCTGGAGGAAACCCGAGCATTCCCAGGGAGGACGTATAGACACCTTTTCTATGACATTGGGTTTGAACTCTGAACCCCAATGCCATGAGCGGTTATAGCATTGCGCTAACCACCACACTACTGTGGCTTAACATCTTCATTTAAGTTTTGAACTTCATGGTTAGCAACCCTAATACCATCATACAGCAACTTAAATGTTTTCTTTTCCTTCCTTCATTGGTCTCATTTATGAATCAGAACTATTAGGCGACTGCCAGAAGTGAGCTGCCGCCTCACACACAAAATCAGGCAGAGTAACTGACAGGCTTCTAGTTCTGAACACTGCATGGCAAGCAGGCCTCAATATGGTAGGTTGCTTTGAACAACTTGGCAAGTCATCCAGGTATTGTAATGCAGCTCCCCTGGGGTGGCTGGGACAGATTCTCGTGGAAACAGAAGGCCCCGCCGGCATTACCTCTGCCAAAGGGAGGTTGATTCATCCCTCCTTGCAGGTGTGAGTACTTTGAGATGGTATGGAGCTTCTCTCAGGCAGTCTGACTTTCCTGGCATGCCTCCACAATCATCACCTTTTTTTTAATATAGAAGCTTGTCAATAAGCCTGTTAGTGCCTAGCTAAAAAGAAAGACAACCTTACCCATCAATGCTGTAAAGTTCTTGTTTAAACATTTCACTGTGGAAGACATTAGCAGTATGGTGGAAGTTCCAGGTGCAAGGGGTCATGAAGCGTGTTAAGCTATCATAACTAGAGAGAAGGTTCTTGGGAAGCTGAAAGGTCTGAACGCAGATAAGTCACCTGGACCAGATGGTGAACACTCCAGGGTTCTGAAAGAGGTGGTTAAAGAGATCATGGAGGCATTGGTAACGATGTTTCAAGATACACCAGATTCTGAAATGGTTCCGGAAGACTGGAAAATCACAAATGTCATTCCACTCTTTAAGAAGGGAGAGAGGCAGAAGAAAGGAAACTATCGGCCAGTTAGCCTGACCTGAGTGGTTGGGAAGATGTTGGACTCAATTATTAAGGATGAGGTCTCAGGGTACTTGGGGGCACATGATAAAATAGGCCGCAGTCAGCATGGTTTTCCCTTAAATCTTGTCCGACAAATTTGGTGGAATTCTTTGAAGAAATAACAAGTAGGATAGACAAAGGAGAATCGGTTGATGTGTACTGGGATTTTCAGATAGCCTTTCAGAAGGTGCCATACATGAGCCTGCTTAGCAAACTACAAGCCCATGGTATCACAGGAAAGATTCTAGCGTGGATAATGCAGTGGCTGATTGGCAGGAGGCAAAGAGTGGGAATAAAGGGAGACTTTCCTGGTTGGCCTCCAGTGACTAGTGGTTTTCCACAGGGGTCTGCGTTAGGACCAATTCTTTTTATGCTATATATAAATGTTTTGGATGATGGAATTGATGGCTTTGTTGCAAAGTTTGTAGACAATATGAAGATGGGTGGAGGGGCAGGTAGCGTTGAGTAAGTAAAGAGGCTACAGAAGGATTTAGATAGATCAGTAATATGGGCAAAGAAATGGCAGATGGAATACAGTGTCAGGAAGTGTATGGTCATACACATTGGTAGAAGAAATTAAAGGATTGACTATTTTCTGAGAGGAGAGAAATTACACAAAGCTGAGGTGCAAAGGGTTTTGGGAGGTCTTGTGCAGGATTCCCTAAAGGTTAATTTGCAGGTTGAGTCTGTGGCAAAGAAGGAAAGTGCAATGTTAGCATTTATTTCAAGAGGACTAGAATATAAAAGCAAGGATGTAATGTTAAAACTTTATAAAGCTCTGGTGAGGCCTCACTTGCAGCTTTGTGAGCAGCTTTGGGCCCCTCATCTTAGAAACGATGTGCTGAAACTGGATAGGGTTCAAAAGAGGTTCACAAAACTGATTCCAGGATTGAATGGCTTGCATATGAAGAGCATTTGATGGCTCTGAAAACGTATCCACTAGAATTCAGAGGAATAAGGGGTAACCTAATTGAAACCAATCGAATGGTGAAAGGCCTTGATAAAGTGGATATGGAGAGGATATTTCCTATAGTGTGGGAGGAGTCTACAACCAGAGGACACAACCTCTGAAAACAGGGGCATCCTTTTAGAAAAAGATGAGGAGTAATTTCTTTAGCCAGAGAGTCATGAATCTTTAGAATTCTTTGCCACAGGCAGCTGCAGAGGCCAAGTCTGTATGCATGTTTAAGGCAGAGGTTGATAGATTCTTGACTGGTCAGGGCATGAGAGATATGGGTAGACCGCAGGAGATTGGGACTGAGGCAAAAATTGCACCAGCCATGATGAAATGATGGAGCAGACTCACTGGGCCAAATGGCCTAATTCTGCTCCTATGTCCTATGGTTTATTGGTCTATTTTACTGGACTCATCGTACAACCTGTACCTCAAGTGGAAAACAGTATGGTTATCTTTCACAACCAATTGCTACGTGAAAATCAACTCTTTCAGGAACTAATGAAAATTAAGCCCCGCAGAGATTTGCAATAATTATTACTCCTACTGCTGCTCCCAAAATATAGAACTACGTTCATGCATAGATAAGAATATACTGAATATTTCTCAAAGTTTCTCATTGTGATGCGTGAGTTCAGATAAAATCTGCAATTTTAATGAAATTATTTGCAAATAGATTTGGAATAGTACAGCACACTTGCAATCACATTAACCTATATTCATGTAAATTAAATTAAATCGTAATATTGAAATGTAATAATTTTACTATAGAGAAAAAAATCTAAACCCACTACCAAGATCAAAGCTGTTTGGTAAAGAAAGAAAAAAGGAAAAAAGAATCCTTATCATAAAGTGAAATATGTAATTAGCCCCAATCTGTACTTTAACAGCAAGTTAAAGGTTTTGAAAATAGTTCTGAAATGGTCCCCACAATGTTTGAAAGTCTGGACTAGATTCAGAAATTGAACAACGGATCTTCTCTAAACTTAAGCATGACATAACATCACGTAACTATTGAGCGTGAGTAGGCGGAACGACATCCTTCCATTTAAACAAGATCGCCCTCCTAGCTATCAGAGAAGTAAACGCCAAAATGTGCAAATCAGATGTCTCCATAATAATATCTTTTCCTTCAGCAGTACCAAATAGGGTGGTCAAAGGGTTAGGCTTAAAATTTACCCTAAAAAGTACCGAGCAAGTTTGGGTTTGGAATACTTCCTTCCAGTATCTTTCAAGACTCCGACATGTCCAAAACATGTGAATTAATGAAGCTTCTCCACTGTTACATCTATCACAAAAGGGAGATATATCCGAATAAAAATGAGATAGCTTACCCTTAGTCATATTAGTCCTAAAGACCACTTTAAATTGTACGAGGGAGTGGCGGGCACATAATAAAGAAGTGTTAACCAATTTAAAAATTTCATTCCAAGTTTCCTCAGAAATTGAACTCTGTAAATCTTGTCCCCAGAGATTTTTAATTTTGTCTAAAGGAGAATTTCTCATTCCCAACAACATGCCATAAATATTGGATAGTGAACCATTATGAAAGGGTTCCAAATTGGAAATTACATCTAATAAGTCCTTATCAGGACTATTAGGAAATGAATATAATTGAGGACGCAG
Source organism: Mobula hypostoma (assembly GCF_963921235.1). NCBI lineage: Eukaryota > Metazoa > Chordata > Chondrichthyes > Myliobatiformes > Myliobatidae > Mobula > Mobula hypostoma. The sequence continues at coordinate 63,282,025 of NC_086102.1, read as the reverse complement.
AAAGTCTCTAATTTGTAGATATCGGAAAAAGTTGGTTTTTGGTAACAGACATAAATTTTGCTGGTGAACAGGTACAGTCGACGTTTCGGGTCAAAACCCTTCATCAGGATTAACTGAAGGAAGAGATAGTAAGAGATTTGAAAGTGGGAGGGGGAGGGGGAGATCTGAAATGATAGAAGACAGGAGGGGGAAGGGATGGAGCCAAGAGCTGGAAAATTGATTGGCAAAAGGGATATGAGAGGATCATGGGACGGGAGGCCTAGGGAGAAAGAAAGGGGGAGGGGGGAAGCCCGGAGGACGGGCAAAGAGTATAATGAGAGGGACAGAGGGAGAAAAAGGAGAGAGAGAAAAATAATAATAATAGCAGGATCTCCCAGTGGCCACACATCTTAATTCCATGTCCCATTCCCATTCTGATATGTCTATCCACAGTGTCCTCTACTGTAAAGATGAAACCACACTCAGGTTGGAGGAACAACACCTTATATTCTGTCTGGGTAGCCTCCAACCTGATGGCATGAACATCGACTTCTCTAAATTCTGTTAATGCCCCACCTCCCCTTCGTACTCCATCCATTATTTATTTATCTTTTATTATTTTTTTTCTCTCTTTCCTTTTTCTCCCTCTGTCCCTCTCACTATACCTCTTGCCCATCCTCTGGGCTTCCCCCCTCCCCCTTTCTTTCTCCCTAGGCCTCCTGTCCATCCCATGATCCTCTCCTATCCCTTTTGCCAATCAACTTTCCAGCTCTTAGCTCCATCCCTTCCCCCTCCTGTCTTCTCCTATCATTTCGGATCTTCCCCCTCCCGCTCCCACTTTCAAATCTCTTACTATCTCTTCTTTCAGTTAGTCCTGATGAAAGGTCTTGGCCCGAATGTTCGACTGTACCTCTTCCTATAGATGCTGCCTGGCCTGCTGCGTTCACCAGCAATTTTTATGTGTGTTGCTTGAATCTCCAGCATCTGCAGATTTCCTTGTGTTTGGGTTTTCGGTAAGCTATATTTAGCTGACAATTGCTCAAACGAAAGGAGACTTCCTCAATCAAACAAATCCTGGAAGCATTTAATACCCAATCTATCCCATTCTTTAAAAACTCGATCGATCATAGAGGGCTTAAAAAATAATTAGCAAAAATGGGACTTGAAGGAGAAAATCTCATTAAACCAAAATATTTTCTAAATTGTACCCAGATCCTCAAAGTATGTTTGACTACCAAATTATCAGTTAATTTACTTAAGGATAAGGGAAGTGAGGATCCAAGAAGAGAAATGATAAAAAATTTATTAACAGAGTTAGCTTCTAAAGAAACCTATATCAGACAGTCGTCATGGTTAATATAATATGACCAAAATGTAAGACTTCATATATTGACTGCCCAATAATAAAATCTAAAATTTGGTAAAGCTAAACCTCCATTCTTTTTAGCTTTTTGAAGATGAAATGTATTTAGTCGAGAATGTTTATTTTTCCATATATAAGGAGATATAATAGAATCAAGAGAGTCAAAAAAGGATTTAGGAATAAAAATGGGTAAGGCCTGAATAAGATATATAAATTTAGGTAAAATATTCATTTTAATAGAGTTAATTTGGCAAGTGTGATTCTAATGCAACGAATTTGGTATTATTTTATCTTTTTTTATTTATAATATATATCTTCTTGTACTCTGTATTCTTTTATGTAGAAACTAATAAAAATATTGAAAGAGAATTGTACAGCACAGAAAGGGACCATTTGGCCCATCATGTTCATGCTAATCTTTTTGTCTATTTACACCAATCTTATTTGTCGACATCAGGATCAAATCCTTTCCAACTCAAGCGTCTGTCTAAATGTCTCAAACATTGTAATTCTATCCAACTCCACTATCTCCTCTGGCAGTGCAAAGTTACACAGCAATTTTGTCCAACATATTCATCCACTTACTTGAAAAATATATCTTAAATTCCATCAGCTATGATTGTAAGGTTCTTACTCTCCCTAGATGAATGTAAATCAGGAAGATATGAAAGATACCGATGTCAGCTGAATCAAGAAAGAAAACATTATTAATTTGATATTCCTTCTGTTAGAGTAATGATTCTTGGAGCTATTTCACTGAAATGTCAGCTAAAAATTCCCTTACCACCAAAGATGTTCTCCATAATGCTAGTAAGAATGTAATAAATAAATGGGTCTGTCTCCTGGTCCCTCAGATTCTGTTCAACCTTATCCATTTTCTCTTGCTTTTGATTTCACCTAGCTAAGTCAGGGAGGAACATGAACAATTAATATTTTATATGAATGACAAGATATTAGCTAACAATAAACAGGTAGACAAATTGGTATAGAAAGCTTGAATAGTATAATTTAAAATATTTGTAATTAACTTATACTGAGGTGGAGTTCCGGCAAGATCTGGCATAAAAAAATGGAGCCACAGGAATACAACCGTTATAATATAATGAAGGTTAAAAATTATCCCATCACTGTTGGGTCCCTCTTTGCATAAATTCCAGCACATTGATCAACTTTGGCTGTGTTGAATTTAATAACACTGTTGGCAGAAAGGAGACTACATGGCGTATTTACAAATCCAATGTTGCCAATGGACAAGCATGACAGGGAACTCACATTAATCTACCTCCTTTACATGTCAGCAGTATCATGCATGGAGATGCAATATAGATTCATTGTGATCACTACACTTGACATTCAAAATAGTCTGGACTCGGCGTGGGGCAACCAAAGCCAGCCTCGTGTTAAATACAAATTACGTTAAAAGGTAAGATGCCAAAATCAGACAACTTTACAACAGTCCTTTGCTCCCATTGTACATACTGTAAAACATTACTAGTTAGTGAAAAATATTGTTCATAGCATCAGGTCCACGAAAGGTTTAAAATAAAGCTTTGCAAATGGACATATTCATTCAAGGACAAAAGAGAATCATGTGGGGTCTGAAACTCAAAAGCCCAGAGGTTATATTCCCTTCAATTTATTCATAAGATTTATAGAATCATACAGCATGGAAACAATCCCTTTGGACCATCAAGTCTACACCAACCATCAAACTTCCTTTCACGCTCTTCCCAATTTATTTGCCCTATCAACCTCCCTCAGACTCTGAATGTACTCAATTACCCATTAGAAGAAATTAACCTCCTAAGCTTGTTTCATTTGTTGGAGGATATTCGTATGTTCCCAGGGAAATGTGCAAATTCTGTACAGCTAGTTCAAAACTTTAGGATTTTATCTGGATCCATGAAGCTGAGAGGCAAAAACTCCTCCTGGTAGCTGTGCAACCAATGAAATATGGGTTTCACAAACAACCTCCCTCATGGTGTGCTGCCACTGTGAATTACTATAGTAGATCAGATAAAGGTACTTCCAAAGTGTTGCTTAACAGTCTTTAGACTACCTTAAGAAAGTGTTTGATAGTCAATAAAACAGGAAAACTTTCAATCCCGACAGATATTGTTTGGCCTGTTAAGTGTTTTTGTTTTGATTTTCAGCATCTGATGTTTCTTGATCGAATGTGTATTGAAATGTTTCTCGTTAAGGGAATGAATAGAAAAGAAAATGTACAATTGCATCAACATTTTGACTTTTTCCATTCTAAATAGGTGGTTAAAAACTGTAGGACTGATCTTCGGAAGTGTTATGGTTTCATACACAGTGGAATTTGCACTTGTTGGAGAAAGTTGTTTGGTGGCCATTGCAATAATATAAACAAGCTCAAGTTTTACCCAAGCTGTTGCTGTTTTCCCAAAGGTGAGCCCTATAGTACATCTTGTAGCAATGGGATCATCATGTGCAATGCCATTAACTATCATTGTATGATTTCAAAATTGGAAACATGATTACTTTTCCAAAATTATTTCATTAGCGAGAGATCTTTGATCTCTCCTAAAATTATGAGAGCCCTTATGTAAATGGAAGTAGTGTAAAGAACAGGTGAGCAAGTTCAAAGCACAAGTCAAGGGTTGCCAGTTCTGATATATATGGGCTTTATATGGGCCTTATAACTTGTTGCAAATATTCTCATAACCTATCCATACCTTCAAAGAATCTCCAGTCTTTATTACTGACCATATGTTTTCAATAGAATGTAGATTACAAATATCATTATGACTGAAAAAAATAGACTTGCAATTTCACAGTGCTTCATATAAGAGCACAGTACTGGAACTGCCTTGCATCAAGCATGATTACTTGCTGACAACAACAGGGACAAACTTCAACTTAACTGTTATACACAAGCTACTCCCACTTCTCCCCAAAGAAGTAACAATATCTTCTTATGGACGAGCACAGTAGCATTGTAAAAAGTATAGTGCTTTACAGTCCCAGGTATAAAATCCACTGGGATTCAATTCTCACCACTCTATATAGGAACTTGAATGTTCTCCCTGTGACTATGTGGGTTTCCTCCACATGCCCGAGTTTCCTCCTACATTCCGAAATGAAAGGTGTACAGATTAGAGTTAGTGAGTTGTGGGCATACTGTGTTGGTGCCAGAAGCATGGCAGCACTTGCAGCTGTCCAGCGCATCCCAGACTACGTTGGTCATTGAATCTGTATGCTTCCGTGTTTCAATATACATGTGACAAATAAAACTAACCTAGTCTTTATCCATGGTGCAACGGTACAATTTTGCCGCAAGACTCTCACTGCCAAACTGCATCTCCATACAAGGAATAGACGCCAACAGATGGAAGCTCAGAATTTTCAACTCCTGGCCTTTTTTACGGGAAATCACATTGGACAAGCTAGCCTACGGAGCATTGAGTGAATAAGACCTCGTGAAGCTACTGATCTCCATATTATAGTTTCGTACCATCTGCATTTTATGCTTTAATCCCTTCTCACTCATTTCAAGAGCTACACACCCAACCATATATAAAAAAAGCATGCAGAGTGAGGTTCTTGTAACATGAACTTTATTGGACGGTGTTTCTTAAAGATAACATTGCAATATGAGTCGCTTTGATGTTATTGTAAGCCTGGAAAAATTCCATATCTAGTGTGGGCATGCCTATGTTGCAAATCTATCTAGGATTGCTTTGACATATAACTCAAATGAATGACACAAAATTGAAAAATGCAAAAGAAAGAAATATAACAAAGATGCAGAGAAATGTGGTTTAAATTGAGGCAAGCGTACACATTGTCGTTGCCTATGAAATATCTAAATTCACTTTCACCCTACCTACTGCTGAATCCAATCCCTATGGCTCACTGTTCTTTCTAAGTATGACAGTACATATAGGATTTATTCTAAAATCAGAACATTACACAGAATTATAATCACTAAATAATAAGGCAATTCTGTATTTCTAAAACACATACTCATGATTCACTATAGCAAGGTTTCCCAACCCAAGGTCCACAGACACCTCGGTTAATGGTAGGGGCCCATGGCATGAAAAAGATTGAGAACTCCTGCCATAGAAGATTGTTCGAACAGCAAAGTGTCTATCATTTGCACTTTATTTATGTATCTATTTTGCCGCATTAAATCAGTAATATGTTTCTATTGCCGTGATCAGTCTACCAGTTGGAGCACAAATTTCTGAGGACCAGTCATAGCTCACTGATGCAAGTAATAAAATCATAAGAAAGCAGGAATAGCACAGGGAGAATTAGTGGAATTATAGACTGCAGAACAAGCATTAAACATATTTTAAACCTTGACTGACCAGATTTGAAATATTCTGAACAGTTCAATCCTAATCTGATTTTACCTCTTCTGATGATAAGAAAGGGATTTGTGAACTCTATAAAAGGTGCAAAAAAAAGAAATGAAGTGGAATGATACCAGAGCAAATAATAATTTGTATCATAAAAGGCTGAGCAGGATGAGGCTGTCAGCGAAGAGGCAGCAAAGGAACAATTCTGTAACGAGTTGAAAGGGTTTAATGAGCATTGTAAGGAAGATAAAGGACCTCAAATTTATGAAAGTCACGTGCAAATATAGTAGAGGTTTCCTGAAGCACTTCATGCAGAAAACTGGAACTTGCTACGTCAGGGAGTTGAAGGAACTTGTATAATAGATCCATTTAAGTGGATGAGTAAGTCAGATGAACACTTATGAGGGGAAGGAAAGAACCTTGCTCTGATGAGCTACGCAATAATGGAAGAGGAGATTCAGGTGATTCATAAACACCACTATAGATGTGTTGGACCAGAGGCCATTTTCTACGTATAAGCAGTGCATAATTGTATGTAATTCAAAGCACTCTTATATATCAAATTCATCAAATTAATTGGGTAAAGTTTTGTTTTAAAACAATTAAACACCTGCCAACCCAAGTAAAGTCAAAATTAAATAATCTCCATTCAGTTCTAAATGTTTCTAATGATTAAAAATAGCATAAGAATTATTTTAATGACCATATTAATTTCCAGAAAAATATATTAACAATTATTTAATTTGAAATCATACAGTGTAACTAGTTTGTACTTAGCTATATACAAGGTTCACCAGTAAAATAAATAACTAACTAATCAGTTTATGGTAACACCAGGAATTCTGCAGATGCTGGAAATTCAAGCAACACACATCAAAGTTGCTGGTGAACGCAACAGGCCAGGCAGCATCTCTAGGAAGAGGTACAGTCAACGTTTCAGGCCGAGACCCTTTGTCAGGACTAATTGAAGGAAGAGTTAGTAAGAGATTTGAAAATGAGAGGGGGAGGGGGAGATCCAAAATGATAGGAGAAGACAGGAGGGGGAGGGATGGAGTCAAAAGCTGGACAGGTGATTGGCAAAGGGGATACGAGAGGATCATGGGACAGGAGGTCATGATGGCATGAACATCGACTTCTCTAACTTCCGCTAATGCCCCACCTCCCCCTCGTATCCCATCTGTTATTTATTTTTATACACACATTCTTTCTCTCACTCTCCTTTTTCTCCCTCTGTCCCTCTGACTATACCCCTTGCCCATCCTCTGGGTTCCCCACCCACCTTGTCTTTCTCCCCGGACCTCCTGTCCCATGATCCTCTCGTATCCCCTTTGCCAATCACCTGTCCAGCTCTTGGCTCCATCCCTCCCCCTCCTGTCTTCTCCTATCATTTTGGATCTCCCCCTCCCCCTCCCCCTCCCACTTTCAATCTCTTACTAACTCTTCCTTCAATTAGTCCTGACGAAGGGTCTCGGCCTGAAACGTCGACTGTACCTCTTCCTAGAGAATCAGTTTATGGTAATGATTGGGATGGAAGTTAAAGTCTTTGTGGACCACGCACTCCCGGATTGGACAAAATACTGCTATTTTTATACACGATTGGAGACAGATTGCTGTGTCCTAATAGGCTAACCAGACACAGATGAGCGTATCATTCAGCCCTGGTGGAACAAAAATATGTCCCAGTTTGGTAACCTCATCTCTGAAGTCTATGGGTGCTAGTATCTTACTTGGAGGCTCATATCTATGAGCTCACTCCATTATCTTCATTTGTATAAACACAAAGGGGATGAGGCCAAGGGTAGATCAATTGTGATCACCCTGAATGGCATAGCAGGCTTGAGAGGCTAAGTGGCCCGCTTCAGCTTTTATTTATGTTTCAGTCTGTCAACTCCCTGTAGAGATGAGAGGAGAGTATCCCCGGTAAATCACATTACATGTATGTGTCATTTCCACTTATGGTCACAATATGGAGTCCATGTACTTTTCCCTCGTGATGATATCATCTTTATCGATGCTATGCAAAAGAATCATTTTCACTGTTTCTCAGTACATGTAACAATAATAACTACTTTACTCTTTCCTTGTTCTCTTCCTGTGGAATTATAACATCAAAATCTTTAATTACTGATTAAAATCCCCTATCCCCTCATGACAAACTAAATACAGCAAATATGCACTGCTACCTTCTCCTTGAGTGCATGGGTTAAAAGCCCATGCTAATCCTTCTAGTGCTCTGTTACTCTAAAGTCTAAATTCCCACTTTATTAGTAAAATGTCAATAAATTATTTGACTGTGGTGATCTTCATACACCAGATCCTGTTCTCAACATTCTCAGACTTAAGAACGTATAAAAAAAACAAGAGCAATAGATCACATAGTTCCATGCCAGCTCCGTTATTCACCAGGATCAATGGCCATAATTTCATTGACCTACAAAGATAAGTAAATGGAAATCAGTATTAATTATCCCTTTCTTAACTCAAGACCACTGAGACCATGCTCAGCGCTACTGGATACTAAATTTGTGACTAAATAACACAGATCACCTATACATAACACCTGTTGTGTTGTGTGCTGGGGCAGCAGGCTGAGGGAAGCAGACACCAACAGAATCAACAAACTCATTTGTAAGGCCAGTGATGTTGTGGGGATGGAACTGGACTCTCTGACGGTGGTGTCTGAAAAGAGGATGCTGTCTAAGTTGCATGCCATCTTGGACAATGTCTCCCATCCACTACATAATGTACTGGTTGGGCACAGGAGTACATTCAGTCAGAGACTCATTCCACCGAGATGCAACACAAAGCGTCATAGGAAGTCATTCCTGCCTGTGGCCATCAAACTTTACAACTCCTCCCTTGGAGGGTCAGACACCCTGAGACAATAGGCTGGTCCTGGACTTATTTCCTGGCATAATTCACATATTACTATTTAATTATGTATGGTGCAACTGTAACAAAAACCAATTTCCCCCTGGATCAATAAAGTATGACTATGACTATGATATATTGCAATATTGCTGTCTTTTATCACTCTACCCACATTGTGCACTACAATTAATAGTTTGCCTATAAGCACATCAGCAATAGAAATGTTATTGCATCTTCCTGAAAAAAGTAAAATTCCTGCAGTTAGAGCATCAAACACAAGGAAAACTAAGTTCCATCACAGATTTCTCTAATAGCAAAAATCCCACTACTGCCTTATTAGTGTCTCTCCAACATATTTAGACAATTTTTTAATGGCATCAGAGGCAGCAATTTGGCCCCTTCAGTACATTATGGCCCTCAAATCAATGCCATTCCTCAAGTTATATCACTGCGAAATAATTGCTTTCATGTGTTCAGCCACTCTGTCAACCCTCCTGCCCTCCACTCACACTGGGGCAATTTACAGTGGTTAATTAACCTGGCTGCCTGTCTTCAGCCTGTGGAGGAAACCAAAGAACCCAGAAGCAGCGCATATGTTCACTGGGAGGACATGTAAGCATACAATGCCCTCAAGGTTCACAATGAAATTGGACTGCCTGAGCCCTGTGGCAGCAGCCTAATACTGCACCATGCTGCCACTCATCCAATTTAACTAGAGCCATGGGAATTTAAACAGTACTAATGGACTCAGCAGTGTCCCCACCTCTACTTGCAAGTGAGCAGAAAGCAGTAAGCAGTAAGCTATGGCACGACTTGAGCTACCTGCTTAAGTTTAACAGTATCCTCTGACCCCAACTGCTCTGTTTGATGGAATTGATTGCTCCGTAATCAGTTGGCGGAATTAAAGCAGTTTTTTCAGGGAAACTGGCACCACCTTTGGAATACTGGATGACATAATCTCCAGGGAATAGACTAATTGATGCTTTGTTGTCATTGGCTACAACAATACCTAAAACAACTCTACTGGGAAGCAGTGGGCTTCAAATGAACATTAACTTCTCCAGAAACTAAAGGACAAAGGGAAAATCACTATCTTTATTGTCACCTGTAAAGATTTTTTGAAATGATTGGACTACCATCAAACATTTTAAAATAACATTCATACCATTATCTGTCTAACAGTTCTTTCTACAAAGTATTGCTCTGGAACAACAACCATAATCTCACAACAGGTCAAAGAGTTTTGGCAAAATGTATTAGTAATGAATTTCGAGTCTTGCTTATTTGGAGTCTGGGGATTTGAGGTTCCCTAAACAGCAGTTAATCACAAGAGATAAACTGTAACATCTAGTGTGAGTATGACAGGAAGGAAAGCTGGAAATGCCTGCAGAGTATCTCCATTATCACAGCATGTGGACTCAAACCATCCAAGCATTATTTTTATTGATGAGTTGTGTCAATAGACTTTGCAGAATTTTTATATCACTGTCACATCAGCTTTTAAGACTTCATTAGCAAATCTAGCCAAGAAAAGGTACCAGGATAATCAGCCCAGCGCATTGGCAGCACCACTTAACTGGCAGAATTGTGCTGACACCAAGCAAGTACATTGTCCTCCGACAACATTACACTCAAATCATCCAGAAAACCACAAGCCCAGTTCAGGTATATCATGATCAATAATGGTCTGCTGTGAACTTCTGCCATGAGACATTATCAAAGGAATGAGAGGAGGCAAGTATTAAGATGCATTGCGTAAATTCACTTATTATTACTCTGCTGTCAAAATTTTTATTCCAAGTATTATATCATTCATTCTTAGATGCATTACAAAGTTTCTGGTTTCCAAAGAAATTTTAATTAAAAAAAAGCAAAGTAAAGTTTCTAAGAGAAGAGCAGGGCACATTTCAAGAAACAAAACACTGTTGGTGGTGCAAAATCTGGAATAGAGAAGAATGGACACTCTCAGCAGGACGCCTGGCACTTAAAGAGTAATTGTTTCTGTGTGAACCCTGTGCTTCTGATGAAAGGTTCACACCCGTCATAGTGCTTTCTCATTCTTTTCCAAGTACTGCCTTAACTTCCCTTGTTACTGCCACAGTACATACTTCAATAGAAATTAAAAATTTCAGCTTATTCTGATTGAGTGCAGCAACAACCTGGCACTTAACGTCAGTAAGACGAAAGAGCTGATTGTGGACTTCAGAAAGGGTAAGGTGAAGGAACACATACCTCATAGAGGGATCAGAAGTGGAGAGAGTGAGCAGCTTCCAGTTCCTGGGTGTCAAGATCTCTGAGGATCTAAATCTGGTCCCAACATATCGATGCAGTTATAAAGAAGGCAAGACAGCGACTATACTTCATTAGGAGTTTGAAGAGATTTGGTATGTCAACAAATACACACAAAAACGTCTACAGATGTATTGTGGAGAGCATTCTGACAGGCTGCATCACTGTCTGGTATAGGGAGGGGTGGGGGGGTGGCTACTGCACAGGACCGAAAGAAGCTGCAGGGAGTTGTAAATCTAGTCAGCTCCATCTTGGGTACTAGCCTACAAAGTACCCGGGACATCTTCAGGGAGCGGTGTCTCAGAAAGTTAGTGTCCATTATTAAGGATACCACAGGGCATGCCCTTTTCTCACTGTTACCATCAGATAGGAGGTACAGAAACCTGAAGGCACACACTCAGCAATTCAGGAACTGCTTCTTCCCCTCCGCCATCCGATTCCTAAATGGACATTGAATCCTTGGACACTTCCTCACTTTTTTAATATCTATCCTTTCTGGTTGTGCATGATTTTTAATCAATTCAATATACGTATACTATAATTTATTTGTTTATTTATTTATTATTATTATTATATTTTGTTTTTTTCTCCTATATTATGTATTGCATTCAACTGCTGCTGCTAACAAATTTCACATCACATGTCAGTGATAATAAACCTGATTCTGATTATGATTCTGAATTGGTATGCCAAAATACTCCTAACGAAAATGCACACTGTGAAACATACGTAAAGCCCTGGTTTCATATTTTTTTACTGTTATGCTGTATGTATTTCATTTTGGCAGCTTTGTAAGAGCAGTCTGTTCTGTTTTCATGCTTGTCTGGGTTACTGTTGAAGATAAGAGATGAGGAGAAATATGTGCCATCCAATTAGGATGGTCGAATTAAGGGGAGTTTTCTCTGGTGAGGGACACTGAGGTTGGGCTTGGGGCTTTTGTTTGAGAGGAGATAGAAAGGAAAATGCTGGGGAGAACCGGTCGTAGCATATGATCCGGTGGGAGACCCGTTTGTTCGCGATGGATTGCGAGCAACGTTCGGTAGTTGGTGTGTGCTTTCACGTTGACTGTGGGCCCAGCATGTGAGTGACAGAGAAGTTTAAGATGAGCTCCGATTTGACTGTTTAATTAGAATGGGTCCTTTTTTTTTGTTATTCTTTACTAACCCTTTAGTTAAGATTCATAAATATAATTCCTTTAATCGTATGCAGTGTGCCATCTGTTATTTCATGGAATTAATTTGTAACAGGACAGCAACACACAAGCCGGGGTTTGAGGTGGGATCCAGTCATGAGATCTCATGAGTTGGCGGGGCTGGACACTGTTTTCCCTAGACTTACCCAGTCAAGGAAACCAGAATGTTTCATATATCTCCAGACCGTTTTTCCAATTAAAATATTCATAACAAAGTTAACCTTCACTGAATTGGATATGAAAAAGAACAGTAAGGTAGTTCACTGAAACAATAGAATGAGTTATTGCACATATTGTTTAGTAATTTTCTTCAAAGATTTTCCAAAGTACTTCCAAAGATTTTTAGTCAGCAGAGATTAAAACGGTAATCTATCCATTACCACTTTATGGAATGAATTTTCTATTCAGAACATATAAAAAAAACTGTCCATTATAATTAAGTACAATAGGGTTCTATATGCAGCTAATGACAGGACATGCCATATCACTCAAAAGCAAAGTTTCATGGAATGATAGTGTTACAACCAACTTTATGACCTAACTAGTTGTATGAAAATTATCCAGAACTTGCAGATAGGGAACTTCTCCCAGAAGTCTGTGAATGAGTAAATAATATCATCAGGAACAGATCTGGCTGGCTATGATTCAAACATATTGGAATGATCCATATTTGTAAGAGATCATGGGTTTTACATCTACTTGTTACATTTGCAATTGCCAATATTTAGCAATGAAAAAAAAAGTTCAACAATTATCAATGCAACTAGCCAAATTCTGAAAGAGGATTTACATTGTGGTTTAGCACTCTTACAATTTCCAAATAACCAGCTTATGTAAAACAATTGTAATTAAGCCCCCTGTGGAATTTGGCAGACCATTGCTTTGGAACAGGGGATTAAACAAGGTACTGGATATGCCTGCCAACATGAAGTTTCGTGGAAAGCTTACCTGAATATCACTATCCCAAAATCACATTTATACCCAAAAAATCCACTGAAGTCTGTGGAATGAAATATGCACAACTAATAGCCAATGTCCACACATATTATACCAGCACAACGAGGCTAGCTTTATCTTGATAGTCTTTGAAGAAATGGAAGAAACAAGATTTCCATTGAAAAGCATAGAAGAGATCAAAATTTGGGGATTGAACACTGCAGGAGAGCAGAGGGCTGTTCATACTGAATGAATGAAATTCAAGTCCGGAGTTGAATGTAGATGAAGCCATCCATTAGGTCTAAGTAGTGGAAATGGCATTGAATCAAAGAACATGGTTGGAATAAGGACAGAGCCCTTGGGAACTGTTAATGGAGACTAAGTCAGAAGGTAATAATTCAACTGGAGCACAGACTGAATGGTTTAAGACAAAATTAGCTGGTGAAAAATGTAAAGAGCCAAATCTGTGGCCGGGTGTTCCAAAGGGATCTGCTGGCATTCCGCCATTCCCACGCTACTAAGTACTGGGCTTATGCAGAGCTGGTGTACATCCAGGCCTTACTGAGTGACAGATAGTCCCAGTTTGCTGAGATTCCCCAACATATTGCTAGGGAATCCATCTATCCAATTCTATGCCAGAGAGCTGACATAGCTTTGCAGACTCCAGTTCAGTGGGCTTTCTTGGCCTGCAGAATGGGGAAGGTGAGTTTTCGTCAATTAATTTACCTTTGTTAAATGATATAAAGCGTGCTTAAGTTGTTTTTAAATAGTTGTATAATTATTTAAATTATTCGTAATATTTTTCAATTGTTCTGGCTTTGGCATTCACCTTGGCCAAAGGCTATGGAGATACTCTGGAGATAGGCTCTCAGAAGCAGTGCCTGTGTGCCTAAATTCAGTCCAGAGGTCAATGTCAACATTCTGCATTCAGGCAAGATAAGTGTAGCCATGCAGGAGTTAGAGATAGCGGCTTTGAGTGATTGGCTGATTCCATCAAGGTGTGGCCCAAAACACTTGTTCAAGTGGGTTGAAGGGGTATAATAAATATGGCACTTTCATGGAACAGGAAAAACCACATTCTCTATGCAAGTGAGTGATTGTAAGTGCCAAGTCTGCATAGTCTGCTGAGGGGTAATCTTTGGTATTCAAGACCAGTGACCCAGAACCATACAAGTCCAGGTACAACTTATAGATGGCTGTTTTATGAACGATAAAACAATTCCACTTGAAGTTAGAGATGGAATCAAATGTACGTCAGCTCTGGCAGGGATTGCAGGCCATTACTCTCTACAAGGTGAAACTGAAAATCGTAAAGGGCTGTGGTGCTCTGCACCCAGATGAACTAGACACCATTTATACATGCTTTAAAAGAGAGAATAAAACTAGAGCTGTGCAAATCCTTGCACCATCTGGTGACCCTGTACCTCTCTCTGCATCTGATCCTTGACTTTATCATTGAGATGCAAAGTTAGAGCAGATCAGAAATAACATCTCCTCCCAGCTGAAAATCAATACTGTCATAACTCAAGGATGCATGCTTAGCCAACTGCTCTACTCTTTCTTCACACATGACTGAGTAGCTAGGCACAGCTCAAACACCATCTACAAACATGCCTATGACCCAGCTATTGTTGGCAGACTTTCAGATGGTGATGAGGATGCACACAGGAGTGAGATAGATCAGCTGGATGAGTGGTGTTGAAAGAAAAATCTTGCACTCAACATTAGTAAGCCCAAGGAATTGACTGTGGTCTTCAGGAAGGGGAAGTCAGGGGAACACACACCAGAACTCATCGAGGAATTAGCAGTGGAAAGGGTGAGCAATTTCAAGTTCCTGTGTGTCAACGCCCTGGGCCCAACATATTGATGCAATTATGAAGAAGCACGACTGCGCATATACTTCATTAAGAGTTTAAGGGGGCTTGATATGTCAGCAAAGACTCTTGCAAATTTCTACGATATACCGTGGAGAGCATTAACTGGTTGCATCACCACCTGGTATGGAGAAGCCACTGCACAGGATCGAAAAGAGCTGCAGAAAATTGCAAACTTCGCCAGCTCCATCATGGGTACTAGCATTCCCAGCATCAAGGACATCTTCAAAAGTCGATACCTCAAAAATGTGTCATCTGTCTCTTAGGACCCCCATCATCCATGCCCTCTTCTCATTGCTACCATCAAGAAAGAGGAGGACACATACTCAATATTTGAGGAACAGCTTCTTCTCTATTTGAGGAACAGCTTCTTCTCTTCCCCAGCTCCATCAGATTTCTGAAGGGACCATGAATTCACGTGCACCTCTTCACTATTTTTTTCTTGTTTTGCTCTCTCTTTGCACTACTTATTTTTTTATGTATCTTATTATAATTTATAGCTATTTTTATTGCAATGTATTACTGCCACCCAGCAACATATTTCATGTCATATGCCAGTGATATTAAACCTGATTTGTTAATGTACACTTATAGCAAGCTAACACCCCACAGTCGGTAACGTTATCTATAATACAATAAACCTGATTTAGATTCTGTAAGCAAGTGAATGTAAATGAGTTTCTAAATAGGTTTGAGAATGGATGTATTTCATAATAAATCTCTGGAAGCTCTAATATTGCTTTGTTAAGCCAAAATAATAGCAAGCACACACTCAGTGGCTACCTGATTAGGTACACCTGTACACCTGCTCATTAAGGCAAGGCAAGTCAAGTTTATTTGTATAGCACTTTTCAAACACAAGGCAGTTCAAAGTGATTTAAATAAAACAAGCTATAAAAATCAAACATCAAATTTCAGACTACGTAAACAGAACAAAATCACACTTAAAAATAAAGGAATAAAGTTACAGTGCAGGAGATTCTGATTGAAAGTTACAGCGAAAAGAAGTTTTAAGCCTCGATTTAAAAGAGCTTAAAGTTGGGGCAGACTTCAGATCCTCTGGAAGGTTATTCCAGATATGTGGAGCATAGTAACTAAAAGCTGCTTCATCATGTTTAGTTTTGACTCTGGAGACGGTTAATGGACCCGCCCCAGACGAACTAGAGTTTGGGAAGGTTCATAATGCAGCAAGAGATCGGAGGTGTATTTTGGCCCGAGACCGTTCACTGCTTTATTTACCAGTAGTAATAGTTTAAGGTCAATCCTCTGATGGACAGGAAGCCAGTGTAGTGATCTGAGAACTGGAGTGATAAGTTCTACTTTCTTGGTCTTAGTGAGGACTCTAGCAGCAGTGTTCTAAATGAACTGTAGCTGTCTGTGGGATTTTTTTTTACAAGAGACCTGTGAAAACTCCATTACAGTAGTCAAGCCTACTAAAAATAAATGCATGGGCAAGTTTTTCTAGATCTTGCTGAGACATACGCCCTTTAACTCACACTATTTTTAAGATGGTAGTAGGGTGACTTTGTAATTGTCTTAATTTTGCAGTTAAAATTTAAGTCAGAGTCCATCACAACTCCAAGGTTTCAGGCTTGGTTTATGGTCTGTAACGACAGGGATTCTAAGTGAACACTGACTTTTAATCATTTTTGGCACCAAAAACAATTATTTCAATTTTCTTTTTGTTTAACTGGAGGAAATTTTGGCACATCCAATCAGTGATTTGTTCAGTATTGTTTTTTGAGTGATTGTATGGGACCATAGTCATTTGATGACATTGTTATATAAATCTGAGCAACACACATAAAATTTGCTGGTGAATGCAGCAGGCCAGGCAGTATCTCTAGGAAGAGGTGCAGTCGATGTTTCAGGCCGAGACCCTTCGTCAGGATCTGAGTGTCAGCCACATAACCATGGTAAGACACATTGTTGCTTTTCATGATTTGAGCTAGAGGGAGCATGTATATGTTAAAACAGAAGAGGACCTAGTATGGATCATTGAGGCACTCCGCATATCCTTTTTGTTCGATCAGATACCCAGCTACCAATCAATACAAAATAGACCCTGCCCTGTAAATATGATTTAAATCACTTGAGGACTGCAGCGGAAAGTCCCACTCAGTTTTCCAGTCTGTCCAGTAATGATCAATTGTGTCAAAAGCAGCTCTGAGATCCAGTAGAACAAACAGTGAAATTTTATCATCATCGTGGTTTAAGTGGATGTCATTTAAAACCTTGACCAGAGCAGCCTCAACGCTATGACGTTGTCAAAATCCAGACTGGAACATACCCATACAGTTGCTTAGTGCCAAAAAGCTGTTAAGTTGCTGATAAAGAATCTTTTCAATGATTCTACTTAAATATGCTAAGTCTGATATAGGTATGTAGTTATTAATCACTACAAATATCTAATCAGCCAATCATGTGGCAGTAACTCAATACATAAAAAGTACGCAGGCATGGTCAAAAGGTTCAGACCAAACATCAGAATGGCAAAGAAATGTGATCTAAGTAGCTTTGACTGTGGAATGATGGTTGGTACCATTTGGAGTGGTTTGAGCACCTCAGAAATTGCTGATCTCTGAGGATTTTCACACACAAGAGCCTCTAGAGTTTACAGAAAATGGTGTGGAAAGCAAAAAACATCCAGTGAGTGGTGGTTCTATGGGTGAAAATGCCTTATTAATGAGAGAGGTCAGAGGAGAATGGCTGGACAAGTTCAAGCTGACAGGAAGGCAACCAACCATGCACGGTGTGCAGAACAGAGTCTCTGAATGCACAAGACTTGAACCTTGAAGTGGATGTGTTACAAGACCACGGATGTACACTTAGTGGCCACTCAATTAGGTACAGGTGGTTCTTAATAAAGCAGCCACTGAGTGTAACTTCAATTTTCATTTCACTAATTTTAGAACTGAACAGGACAAAACTTACATAAAATTAGAAAAGATATTTAGTTATGTCACTCTTACAGTCACGTGAATCATTGTGGAAAATGCAATCCAAAAAAACCTACTGCCATTTAGACCACCAAGACTGTCAGAATCTTTTTCCCCAGAGTAGAAAAGTTAAATATCAGAAGACATATATTTAAGGTGAGAGGAGGGAAGTTTAAAGGAAAGGTATTTTTCAGACAGAGAGTGGCAGCTGCCTGTAAGAGGCTGCCAGCTGCAGTGGTGGAAGCAGATACAATAGAGGTATTTAACAGGTTGTTGAAAAGAAGCAGATGAATATGCAGGAAATGGAGGGATATGGATTTAATACAGGGATAAGAGATTGAGTTTAATTCAGCATTGTGTTCAGCACAGACACTGAGGACTAAAGGTCTTGTTTTAGTGCAGAACTGTTCTTTGCTCTCTGGTCTATAAGCAGGCCAACGTGTGCACTGAGAAACAAAAGAATTCAAAGTGAAAGCATGAAAATAAAACTGATATTTTAGATAAACCCCATTTCTACAAAAGAGGCAAACCAATCTAATTTTCCTGGATCAATTTTTAAATCTTGAAATATTTATATTTGATTGTTTGAATAGTGAAGTGAAATCTCAGGCTGTAGAGTGGGTTTCAAACTTAGCAGTGGGGAGAAAGGTTTAGTTGAAATATAACTAATCTAACCTCCTTAAAAAGGAGATTTAACTAGTTAAAGACAACTAATAGAGCAATGTCACAATAAACCCAAATCTGAGAATGGAAAGAGGATTCAAGCATGAGAATATCTCTCCAATCAGTGTTAAACACAGAGCTCCAGTGCTGTCTTAGTGGTTTGTACGAACATTCACCTGCTGATCACATGGATTTTCCATGGGTTCTTTTGTTTCCTCCCACATTCCAAAGAGATGTGTGTTCCCAGGTCAACTGGCTACAGTAAATTTCCTCTGGTGTGTAGGTGTGTGTTACAATCTGTGTGAAACTGAGGGGAATATGGGGGAAAAATACCTTTGTACGTATTAATAGATCCCTGATGGTTGGCACGGACTCAGGCGACCAAAAGGTTGAATGATTCTATGGCTAATCATGTAAAAATCTGATCAGGAGCTAAATATTCCATGATACAAATAGACAAAATGGTAAAGAAGGCGTGTTACTTTGATCATAAAGTATGGGATATAGGCAGAACAGCTTGGAAAATCAAGAAGAAGAAACAGTTAGGGTGTGGCAAAGCAGAACCAAGGGATTTAAAACACTATTGAGATTTATGTGGCACTCCCAAAATGCACAGTAATGCAGGACAAGACATTAACTTGCAAATTAAAGGTGTACATATTAGGAGTAATAAAGGAGTCATGTGATATTGAAAATGAAGAAGATAGATTCATGAATTATATAAGAGATGCTTTTCTGGATTAATATACCAAAGATGTGATGAAAAACTACTTTATACATGGTATTTCGGTGAATATCTCAGTATGATTGATGTTACATAGAGACCGAAAGTGATTTATTTATCTTAATTCTAAACAAAGGAAACTATAAAGGTTTGAGGTGTAAATTGATTAAGGTTAGCTAGAAAATTACATTAAAATATTCATAAATAATAGCTAACTAATAATAGTTCTTCTGAGGCACAAAACAACCTTGAAAAGGCGGGCCAGTTGTAAGCAAGAAGAAAGATTATTGGATCAAAGGGAAAAGATTTATTATATTTCTAAAGAAGTGGGAAAAATTCTATATTTCCACCGAAGACCGAGACATGGATAAGGAGATTGAAAATAAATTACAAAAATAATGTAATGAGAAATATTAAGGTATTCTGTGAAAGCTTTTTTGATATGTGTAAAGGAAAAGGTGAGCAAAAAATAATGGGATCCCACACAGACTGAGATTAGAGAAGTTATGGGAAGAAAGAAATGCAGAGAAATTAAATATTTTGGAATAGTCTTCAAAAAAGGCAACAAATTAATCCTCCTAGAAATACCAAAGAGTAACAGGTCTGAAGGAGCTCAAAGAAGTTAGTGTTAGTCAATAATTCAATACTGGGAAAAATAATGAGACTGAAAGCCAATAAGTCCCTAGGAGCTGATTACCCGCATCATCAGGTTTTAAAAGGGAATGTAATAGAGATGCAGATACATTGGCGGTCATCTTCCAAAATTCTCTATGTATTGCAGAATGGCTGCCATAAGTTAGTAGAAACCAAAGGCAACCATTCTATTTTGGAGTTGAGGGACAGAAAACAATAGGGAACTATCAACCCATTAACCCCAAATCAGTAATAAGGAAAATTGTAAGAATCTCTTACTAAGAAAATGGTAAAGGAAGGGCACTGAAAAATGATAACAATAAAATTGTGTAGATTCAAATAGGGTGCATGAAAAGGAATCATGATTGACAAATCTATGAAGATTTTGATGTTTTATCCATAAGAATACAAGGTGGGGGGAGAGAAAATTTGATCTATTTTAACTTTCAGGGACACTTCGATGGGGTTCCAGACTATAAGTTAATAAACAAAATGGGACTGAGGTAGAATACTGGTGTCAGCTGAGGACTGTTTAACAGTTAAGAAAGAGAAATTGAACAAGTAATTTTCAGGTTCAGTCTGATCGGTAGGGTGCCTGCAGGGACTTGCGCTGGAATTCCAGCCACTGAAATATCCAAGCTTGCTGATGATAGAAAACTAGGATAACAGTGTGGGTTTGGAGGAGAATGTACAGAGGCATCAAGGGGATATAAATAGGCTAAAGGCAAGATGTGGCTAACAAGGGAAGTCAAAGCCAACATAAAAGCCAAAGGGAGGGCATATAATGGAGCAAAGATGAGTGGGAAATTAGAGGATTAGGAAGCTTTTAAATAACTAAAAAAAAATTAATAAGGTAAAGATGGAATATGAAAGTAAGCTAGCCAATAATATCAAACAGGATACCAAAAGTTTCTTCAGATACATAAAGTATAAAAGAGAGGTGAGAGTGGATACTGGACTGCTGGAAAACAATGCTTGAGAGGTAGTAATAGGGGTAAGAAAATAGTGCACGAACTGAATAAGTATTTTGCGTCAGTCTTCACTGTGGAAAAAACTAGCAGTATGGTGGAAGTTTGAGGTGTCAGTGGTCATGAAGTGTGAAGTTGCCATTAACTAGAGAGAAGATCCTTGGGGAAACTAAAAGGTCTGAAGCTAGATAAGTTAACTGGACCAGATGCCATGCACCCCAGAGTTCTGAAAGAGGTGGCTGAAGAGATTGTGGAGGGACTAGTAATGATCTTTCAAGAATCACTAGATTCTGGAATGGTTCCGGAAGACTGAAAATTTACAAATGTCATTCCACTCGTCAAGAAGGGAGAGAGGCAGAAGAAAGAAAATTATACGCCACTTAGTCTAACCTCAGGTTGTTGGGAAGATGTTGGAGTTGATTATTAAGGATGTGGTTTCAGTGTACTTGGAGGCACATGATAAAATAGGCTGCAGTGAGCATGGTTTTCTTAAGGGAAAATCTTGCCTTACAAATCTGTTAGGATTCTTTGAAGAAATAACAAGCAGGATAGACAAAGAAGAATTGGTTGATGTTATCTACTGGGATTTTCAAGGTGCCACAGGTGAGCCTGCAAACAAGCTATAAGCTCAGGAAAGATTCTAGCATGAATAAAGCAGTGGCTGATTGGCAGGAGGCAAAGAGTGGGAATAAAAGGAACCTTTTCTGATTGGCTGCCGGTGACTGGTGGTGTTCCACTGGGGTCTGCGTTGGGTCTGATTCTTTTTATGTTGTATGTCAATGATTTGAATGATGGAATTGATAGCTTTGTTGCAAAGTTTGCAGACGATATGAAGATAGATGGAGGGGCAGGTGGTTTTGAGGAACTAGAGAGGCTACAGAAGGAGTTGGGTTAGGAGAAAGGGCCAATTGTTGCAGATGAAATACAGTGTCAGGAAGTATAAGGTCATACACTTTAATAGAAGAAATGAAAGGGTTGACTATTTTCTAAAAGGAGAGAAAATACAAGAATCTGAGGTGCAAAAGGACTTCGGAGTCCTCCTGCAGGATTCCCTAAACATTGATTTGCAGATTAAGTTGTGGTGAGGAAGGCAAATGTGAAGTTAGCGTTCATTTCAAGAGGACTAGAATATAAAAGCAAGGATGCAATATTGAGAACTTATAAAGCACTAATGAGGCCTTATCTGGAGTATTGTGAGCAGTTTGGACCTCTTATCTTAGAAGGGATATGTTGGAACCGGAGAGGGTTCAAAGGAGGTTAATGAAAATGATTTTAGGATTAAAAGACTTATCCTATGAAGACTGTCTGATGGCTCCGGGCCTGTATTCACTAGAATTCAAAAGAACAAGGGGTGTTCTAATTGAAACCTATCAAATGGTGAAAGGCCTTGACAGAGTGGATGTGGAGAGGATGTTTCCTATGGTGGGAGAGTCTAACTCCAAAGGACTCAGCCTCAGAATAGAAGGACGTCCTTTTAGAACAGAGATAAGGAAGGATTTCTTTAGCCAGAGAGTGAAGAATCTGTGGAATTTGTTGCCACCGGCAGCTGTAGAGGCCAAATCTTTATGAATATTTAAGGCAGAGGTTAATAGTTTTTTGATTGGTCAGGGATTGAAGAGATACAGGGAGAAGGAGAAGGCAGGAAATTAGGACTGAGAGGAAAATTGCATCAACCATGATAAAATGGTGGAGCAGACTCGATGAGCCAATGGCCAGTGCTGCTCCTGTATCTTATGGTCTTATGTTCTCTCTTCAGCCTCCTCAGAATGTAGAGGTTTTGGTGAGCTTCCCTGATTGAGTAGAATGTGTACTGTTACTTTGATAGGATATGCAAGATGTACACTCCCAGATGTTTGAAACTGCTCATGCTATGCCGCAAGAGGGGTGAGAGTGGTACGGCTTCTCCTGAAGTCGATAACTATTTCCTTTGTCTTGTTAACATTAAGGAAGAGGTGATTTGCCTATACTTTCACCTCCTCTCTATAAGCCCCACGACTGTGGTGTCACCAGCGAAACTGACAATGTTATTTCTCAGTTATTTGGCCACGCAGTCATGTGTGAGCGAAGTGTAGCGCATTGGGCTCAGCGCACACCCTTGGGGGATCACCTGTGATGAGGACGATGGAGATAGGGGATTGGGAGTGCATCCTGACTATCTGCCGGCTGTTGGTTAGAAAGTCCATCTCCCAGTTGTACGGTGGTGTACTTGGATCGAAGAGCAGGAGTTTGTTCACCTAGGTCTATGGGACCATAGTGTCGAATGCTGAACTGAAATCCAGAAACAGCATTCTGACCTAACTGTCTTTGCTTTCTAGATGTGTCAGGGCCAGGATCATGAAAGAGGCAATGGGCAATGTCATAGAGCAGTCCTGTTGGAAAGCATGTTGGTTTGAGTGTTCAATGTCACAGGAATGGAGTTCTTGGTATGAGCCATTACTAGCCATTAAAAGCACTTCATGATGATTGGCATCATTGCCACTGGGCAATAGCCATTTAGCTCTGAAGGTGTAAAGTTCTTTGGTACAGGGATGATGGTGGCTGATTTGAAGCACGTGAGGACAGCAGTCAGGATATGTGTAGTGTTGAAGATGTCCGTGAGGACATCAGTGACCTTTTATGCATGCTCCCTGAGCACCAGGCCTGGGATATTGTTTGGCCCAGCCATCTTCCAGGAGCTCTGCACATTAAGCTCACTCCTGAAATATCATGCACAGTTCCAGCCTTGCTACCAGTGGAGTGGCACCTGGTTCACTTGGCTGATTTCTAGTATGGTTTATCCAATTGGGATTGAGCAATGTCAGAGATTAAGAAATTAAGGTGGTGAATTTGTGCAGGAAGCTGACGTTCAAGAGAAAGATCAGTCCTGGTCTTACTGAACACTGAAGCAAGTGCAAGGGGACAAGTTGGCTACTCCTGTTTCCAATTCCTGTGTTCAGATTGGGAGAAGAAGTAGAAACAAGTAGTAATTGGTAATGAATCACGTACACTATTGGTTTGGAAAATTATTTGAGAATGACTTTAAACATATTGGATGCTAAAACAGCTGAAATACTGAACTTTTAGATAAATTGAATCCATTTTCTGCATGTACATAGAAGCAGACACAGACTATGAGCTGATTATCATTAACTGTCATAAGATGGCCTCAAATAAATAACATGCAGCCGATTTTCTGAGCAAGGCACTTAAAGCAATGTAAATGGTGTTGTTATGTTTCACCTCAGTGCTCCATGAGTGCTTTGCTGATTGCAAATTACAATTTGGAGATTAGATACAAGAATCATTTAAATTTCTAAAAAACACGATAAGGTCTTTAAGAATAATGAACCTCTCAAGTCGGCTCCTATTTAGCAATACATTGATCATTCTTGCATTGGGATCAATCCTATAAGAGTCCTTATTGCATTTAATTGACTCATTGTCTGATCTGTTAAAATGACCAGATGCTTCCAACTGAACAGCAGTAATGATCAAATAGCAGCTTAAACTGCAAAATGCAAGAACCAGGTTGTTATATTTTTAGCAACACACATACACAATGCTGGATGAACTCAGCAGGTCACGCAGTATCTATGGAAAAGAATACAATCAATGTTTTCAGCCAAGACCCTTCATCAGGATTGGACCTGCATCTATGGGGAAGAGTATAGTCGATGTTTTGGGCTGAGACCCTTCATCAGGACCCTTCATCCTGGATCATGAGTCCTGCCGAACGGTCTCGGCTCAAAACGTCGACTGTTTACTCTTTTCCATAGATGTTGCCTGTCCTGCTGAGTTCCTCGGGCATTGTGTGTTATGTGTGTTGCTTGGATTTCCAGCATCTGCAGATTTTCTCTTGTTTGTTATATTTTTATCTATTTAATTATAACAATTGCATTTCATTACTGTTTATTGTATTTGCCTTTTTTCTAGTCTGTGCTATTTTCAGAGTTCCTGCAGCTTCAACACATCTTTATATTGACATGAAATTTCATTTCTTTTATATACATAGTAAAAATGGAAAAAAAGCTAAAATCCATCCTTATTTAATATTTTCTTTCTAGGAGAAATGCAACCCACATAGACAAAATTATTTTTTGAAGACTGTTCAGCAGCAATTATGGCTCAGTACACTAATAGTATCTCTGCAGCAAAGCAGAGGATTGTGCACAATGAGAAATGTGCAGAAATAGTATGTTATGTCAATTTACTGTTTTCTGGAGAAGGCTGTGGGTAGTACACCCTGTGGAGCAGCAGCAAATCACTAACAGCCACATCTGGATTTCTGCATATGACTCTGCCAGGGCTGTTGCTGTTCATCTCCAGCAGATGCCAAAAGTTTCTCTGTTTCATTGTGACAGAGACAGCAAACTCTGGCAGCATCCTCCAATAGTTTTGAGACCCGTTTCTGAGCCACGTATTTCCTTCGCAATACTCTAACACAGATGGCCATGTTATGCAGAACAGGATGCTGATGCTGAACTGGTGTAGATCCAATTTTGGTTCAAGCCGATCCAGACTCATGTCAACTTCTTCATTTCATCAGTCAGAGATTAACATGGATTAGCAGTGCCAGGGGAGTGAAAACCAGTGGCAATTCCTTTACCAAAACCTAATAGAATCAGGTAAAAAAAAAGCAATAGCATAAAATAAAAGGAACTTTAAATACTTTGTGGGTACTTTGAAAGCAAAACTAGAGCAGACAATTGTAGAAGCAGATACTAGTCACTACACTTGTTTACTGCTCAAGTAGAGTATAAAACAGTAGCAAGCTAACTTTCAGTTACTTAGTTTCAAGGAAGCTGGCAGAGCAGATGGATAGTATTATTTAGCATATCAATAACCAATGTGTTTATAGTTGTTATGTGCTTAAGGAAGTTAGCTTCACAGCATTAATTGTGAACTGTGAACATTAAGCTAAGATCTATGACACTGAAAATGCTTTTAGGTTATTTGTGTTAAACAGATATCTGAGGAAATGTCATAAGCGTGTGAAGCCACTCAAGTAGCTGAAAAAGGTATAAATGTAGAGAGCAGTTCAAGCTTATTAGCATCATCAAGAAATATGAAAGAAACATGGGGTGAACGAGAATCCATTCCCCCAGAATGGTCTCTGCAACAGGCTATTTGTTTGTCTGTAACGTGTTGGTATGTCTTTTTAGGTAAATAGGAAATGTACTTGTACTTTGGAAATTCTTAATGCTTAATCCTTTGGGTTTTAGAAATGTTTTGTAATTTGGAAATGTTCTGTAATGTTTCAAGATTCAAAATAATGATTCAACACAGAAATCCTCTATAAGTTTTAAATGTGTTTTAAGAATGTTGTGTGGATTTAAATGTGGATCACTGTACATAAGTGAAGTACTTTGTTAGCTGGAAGTACCTTCCCCTAGGTAGCAAGATGGGACCCATCACTCGATTGCTGGGTATTGGCAGTTAAACTCATTATGAATAATAAATGGGGAAGTAAACTCATCTTTGAAGACTGGATAGTTATAGCATAGCCTCTTTTTAATGGAATACCCATGGCTACTTACATCAAATAGGGCTTAAGGACTTTAGAACTTGACGGTCAGTAAACCCAGTACCATCACAGTACCAGATCAGAGGTGTTGTTATGCATACCTCATTGGCCCAATGTTCACGTGTCTTTCTGTGGGGTACATGGAACAGTTTTTTTTTTAAATTTCAGTTAGGCCCAGTACTTGAAATCTTTTATTCAGGATGTTGCTTCATGTACAACCCAAAGATTTCCTCACTTTTAATGTAAATTCTTAAAGATTAGCTTTATATTCTAACATGTGCATAGAAACATAGCGTGAAATGTGTCACTTTTGCGACAATGGCCAAGAAAACATGAATGTTCCCGGGTAGCCTGCAAGTGTCGCCATGCTTCCAGTGCCAACACTGCATGCCCACAGCTTACAAACCCTAACAGTACCCCTTTGGAATGTGGGCAGAAGTCAGGGACCCGGAGTAAGCCCATGCAGTCACGGGGAGAATGTACAAATTCCTTGCAACAGTGGCAGGAATCAAACTCCAATTGGTGATCACTGGCACAGTAAAGCAATTGTGCTAACAGCTACACAACCATGCTGCCCCAGTAGCTAATTTACATCTTCCATACCTAACCTTCTCCTTTTCTTTCTCAACATTTCTATCACCATTGCAGGGAGCCACCAATACCCACTACTCACAGACTTCCATCCTTCCATCCAGCCCACCATTCCATTCTCTCAGTTTTTCCATTATATTTGCTTCAATTCTGCATTCAGTCTTCTTCCCTCATCGTGGCTTCTTCTCTACCATAGCGGGCAGAGACCTTGACTGCATCTCATCTTTACACTCATCCTTTCTCCTTCTGGCTAGAGCAAAAACAAAAGTTCCCCTGGTCCTTACCTTTCACCCCACTAGCTCATGCATGAATCAGATCACCCCTTGCAACTCCTGGCAGCTCCAACATGATTTTACTACTATTTCCTCCCCTTCTAGTATTTTGAAAGCACTACTCCCTTTGTGACTCATTAGTCATGTTTCTGTCCCTGTCTACCACTCCCCAAAGGATGACACCTGTTGATTCTCTTCTTGTTGCACATTAGTACCTGTGGGACTTCCCCAAGCATTTTTCTTTGTCCCTTTCAATTACTCAGCTGCAGAGCTGTAATGACTTTGTTCTGTCTTTGTGAAACCTCTCTTGCTTGAACAAAATCCAGACCTGAATGGGCTGCATTTTCATGCAGTTAAATAATGAGTGATGTGTAGACGGGGACAAAAGAGAATTGGAGTTTAAGCCTCCGCTCCATGCTCGAAAGCCAGCAACATGAATGGCTGATAAAGGATGTTGGGCTATCCCACGTTAGTGGCTCCTGGCAATGGATGTTGTGTGAGCAGGAGGGACAAGGGCTGGTTAGCCTGTGAGCCTGAGGTTCAAGGTCTTGACAACGGTTAGTCCAGAGGTCAAAACCGGTCTGAAGGTCAAAGGTCAATGGCCGAAGCCTGGAGGCCTATCCTGGAGTTCGGGGAATGTCTGGATGTGTGGGTAAGGTGGGAGGGAGGGAGGAAAGGGGTTTGTTGTGCACTTGTTGTTTTGTTGCTTGTTGTGTTCTGTTTTGTGTTGTTCTGCTGAGTATTGAGAGCAGGTTATGCTGGTGCTGGTACATGTGGCGATACCTGTGGCGTTTCCCCAGTCCTCAATGCAAACAATACACTTCACTGTACATTTCCATGTAAATAAATCAATAAATAAATCTGAAACCTCTTTTTTTTTACAATTCTTGACACATTTTCTATAACCTCACTCTGGAGATGGCCATTGCCTAAGGTTTAGACCGGACACCTACGGGTTTTGTATATGAATTCTCCGAGTCCTGAATCCTGATTCTATTTGTATCCATGTCTGTCATTGTTCTCTTCATCTTATTCCATACTTCACCACGGCAAATTCCAACTTCAAATCTTAATTACCTTTTCATCCAGCACCCTTCCCTTTTAGTCAATGAAATTAATTTCATCTGAATTCCCTTGATTAACATCATTCTGGTGATACATCAAAATTTCCCTAATCAACTCATCACTCTGATGAAAGTTTACTACCGTTGGTTTTGAGTCCCCCAGTGACTTGCATTCAATTTTTTTTTCACTGTATTGAATCACTTCATGATTTCTTGCAATATCATTATGGGGGCACTGTTTTAGGCAGAATGCAAACACTGACATTTCTATAGCTACTTCAGACAGAAAACCAAGAGCAATGCATTCACCTGCAAGTCAATCTGATATGACATATTCAAGCAACCATTCCTGTGGCTGAAAAATACTACATTTATTTCTATTACTTCTATTTCATTTGTGTTTTTAAATCAAAGTTAAGCAAATGTTCAGCAAGGAAAAGAAAACAAAGTAAAATATATAAACCCAATCAGCTGTCATCCAACAAGGATTCAAATCAAGAGCTGAATAGTCCCATTTTACCTCAGACATCAGCTAAACTGGAACAGCTGTGGGAAACATATGGCACTGACATGGAAGAGAAGCTGCTGGGTTGGTTGAACGAGACCCTGATCAAAGTGATTGATGTGAGATATAATGCACAAATTCACAAGCAATGCTTCGGAGAAAAGAATGCACCAATGTTAACATAAAATAGACTAGTAAATGACACAAGTAATAATATCTGAGCTTTCTAGAGGATATTTTTAATCATATTTCTTGGAACTCATCTTTTCAATCTCTTTTAAGGTATGCTAAATAAAGTATGCAACTGAAAGCACATATTGTGGTCCAAAGGGCCCATAATGTACTGTACTGTTCTGTGAAAACACATTGAAAGATTTCTAAACACAAGAGATTCTGCAGATGCTGGAAATCCAGAGTAACACACACAC
Organism: Mobula hypostoma; assembly: GCF_963921235.1. Classification (NCBI taxonomy): domain Eukaryota; kingdom Metazoa; phylum Chordata; class Chondrichthyes; order Myliobatiformes; family Myliobatidae; genus Mobula; species Mobula hypostoma. The sequence continues at coordinate 63,252,900 of NC_086102.1, read as the reverse complement.
AATTCTGGAGGATCTCAGCAGGTCAGGCAGCATCTATGGAAAAGAATAAACAGTCAACGTTTAATCAGTCCTGACAAAGGTTTTCAGCATGAGCACTGATTGTTTATTCCTTTCCATAGATGCTCCTTGAAAAGTTTCTATTGCACTGTGCTACTGAACTTGCTGTTGACCACACACAATAAAACCTACAACTTATTTGGACAATTGCATTCTATGTTTATAAATGCAATAAGAACTGGCCCATTTCTTTGTACTTTTCTGAGACCTTTCTTGGGCACAGATTAATATTGCTTTCCCAATAAGTTCTGTATGTATACTACGGTTTTCTCAAGACATCCTAATATCCTGAGATCTAATTTTTTCCTGGCCTTTTTTTATCATGACAGTTGACTGCTGTGAATGATTCCTTTCATCAGAGTATATTTAGGAAGTTATGCCTCTTGATAGTTAACTGCAGTGAAATCTCAGTTTCCAGATTGCTACTGGTGGTCAATGGGAACCTGTGCTCAAACATAATTTGAGCTTTTCATCAAAAAAGCTAAAATAGTTACTTTTACTGCAAATTTGAAGCTGGCTCCTGGCAGGTCTTTGACAGAACAAAATGATGTCTAGCATACTGGAGAAGTCTACATCACTGCAATTATCAGGGAAATGGTCTGTTCCATTCTCCTCCCTTAAAACTGCTCTGTGTCCAGAGTGCTGCAGTGCTCCTTGCCTCCTTTGCCACACTTACTTATTGCATTGAGCTTGTGTCCACTGCCCAACAACTTTGGAACTGACACATACACACGACAAGGTGAACATTGATTTTGTAATATCTTACCACCTGCCTGTCTTTGTAGAAACCAGGTACCAAGACGTTCTCTAGCTCAGCACCTGACCCCACAAAAATTGGGCAGGGCTCCTGCACATTCCCCAGAATATACTGTATGTTCCTCATTATAAAATGCCTTTCACATGCACAAGATGATTCAGTGTGGTTGCCTTTTACTTTGAATACACTCAGTCATTCTCTGTCATTACCAACTCCAAGGCCGACAAATCCAGGGCAAGCATTAAAAAGGGCTAAGAGAGTTGTAAAAGAGCGCCTGAAGGCTTTATGTGTCAATGCAAGGAGCATTCGTAATAAGGTGGATGAATTGAAAGTGCAGATTGTTATTAATGATTATGATATAGTTGGGATCACAGAGACATGGCTCCAGGGTGACCAGGGATGGGAGCTCAACGTTCAGGGATATTCAATATTCAGGAGGGATAGACATGAAGGAAGGGGAGGTGGGGTGGCGTTGCTGGTTAAAAAAGAGATTAACGCAATAGAAAGGAAGGACATAAGCCGGGAAGATGTGGAATCGATATGGGTAGAGCTGCGTAACACTAAGGGGCAGAAGACGCTGCTGGGAGTTGTGTACAGGCCACCTAACAGTAGTAGTGAGGTCGGAGATGGTATTAAACAGGAAATTAGAAATGTGTGCAATAAAGGAACAGCAGTTATAATGGGTGACTTCAATCTACATGTAGACTGGGTGAACCAAATTGGTAAAGGTGCTGAGGAAGAGGATTTCTTGGAATGTATGCGGGATGGTTTTTTGAACCAACATGTCGAGGAACCGACTAGAGAGCAGGCTATTCTGGACTGGGTTTTGAGCAATGAGGAAGGGTTAATTAGCGATCTTGTCGTGAGAGGCCCCTTGGGTAAGAGTGACCATAATATGGTGGAATTCTTCATTAACATGGAGAGTGACGTAGTTAATTCAGAAACAAAGGTTCTGAACTTAAAGAGGGGTAACTTTGAAGGTATGAGACATGAATTAGCTAAGATAGACTGGCAAATGACACTTCAAGGATTGACGGTGGATATGCAATGGCAGGCATTTAAAGGTTGCATGGATGAACTACAACAATTGTTCATCCCAGTTTGGCAAAAGAATAAATCAAGGAAGGTAGTGCACCCGTGGCTGACAAGAGAAATTAGGGATAGTATCAATTCCAAAGAAGTAGCATACAAATTAGCCAGAGAAAGTGGCTCACCTGAGGACTGGGAGAAATTCAGAGTTCAGCAGAGGAGGACAAAGGGCTTAATTAGGAAGGGGAAAAAAGATTATGAGAGAAAACTGGCAGAGAACATAAAAACGGACTGTAAAAGCTTTTATAGATATGTAAAAAGGAAAAGACTGATAAAGACAAATGTAGGTCCCCTGCAAACAGAAACAGGTGAATTGATTATGGGGAGCAAGGACATGGCAGACCAATTGAATAATTACTTTGGTTCTGTCTTCACTAAGGAGGACATAAATAATCTTCCAGAAATAGTAAGGGACAGAGGGTCCAGTGAGATGGAGGAACTGAGCGAAATACATGTTAGTAGGGAAGTGGTGTTAGGTAAATTGAAGGGATTGAAGGCAGATAAATCCCCAGGGCCAGATGGTCTGCATCCCAGAGTGCTTAAGGAAGTGGCCCAAGAAATAGTGGATGCATTAGTGATAATTTTTCAAAACTCGTTAGATTCTGGACTAGTTCCTGAGGATTGGAGGGTGGCTAATGTAACCCCACTTTTTAAAAAAGGAGGGAGAGAGAAACCGGGGAATTATAGGCCGGTTAGCCTAACGTCGGTGGTGGGGAAACTGCTGGAGTCAGTTATCAAGCATGTGATAACAGCACATTTGGAAAGCGGTGAAATGATCGGACAAAGTCAGCATGGATTTGTGAAAGGAAAATCATGTCTGACGAATCTCATAGAATTTTTTGAGGATGTAACTAGTAGAGTGGATAGGGGAGAACCAGTGGATGTGGTATATTTGGATTTTCAAAAGGCTTTTGACAAGGTCCCACACAGGAGATTAGTGTGCAAACTTAAAGCACATGGTATTGGGGGTAAGGTATTGGTGTGGGTGGAGAATTGGTTAGCAGACAGGAAGCAAAGAGTGGGAATAAACGGGACCTTTTCAGAATGGCAGGCGGTGACTAGTGGGGTACCGCAAGGCTCAGTGCTGGGACCCCAGTTGTTTACAATATATATTAATGACTTGGATGAGGGAATTAAATGCAGCATCTCCAAGTTTGCGGATGACACGAAGCTGGGTGGCAGTGTTAGCAGTGAGGAGGATGCTAAGAGGATGCAGGGTGACTTGGATAGGTTGGGTGAGTGGGCAAACTCATGGCAGATGCAATTTAATGTGGATAAATGTGAAGTTATCCACTTTGGTGGCAAAAATAGGAAAACAGATTATTATCTGAATGGTGGCCGATTAGGAAAAGGGGAGGTGCAACGAGACCTGGGTGTCATTATACACCAGTCATTGAAAGTGGGCATGCAGGTACAGCAGGCGGTGAAAAAGGCGAACGGTATGCTGGCATTTATAGCGAGAGGATTCGAGTACAGGAGCAGGGAGGTACTACTGCAGTTGTACAAGGCCTTGGTGAGACCACACCTGGAGTATTGTGTGCAGTTTTGGTCCCCTAATCTGAGGAAAGACATCCTTGCCATAGAGGGAGTACAAAGAAGGTTCACCAGATTGATTCCTGGGATGGCAGGTCTTTCATATGAAGAAAGACTGGATGAACTGGGCTTGTACTCGTTGGAATTTAGAAGATTGAGGGGGGATCTGATTGAAACGTATAAGATCCTAAAGGGATTGGACAGGCTAGATGCGGGAAGATTGTTCCCGATGTTGGGGAGGTCTAGAACGAGGGGTCACAGTTTGAGGATAGAGGGGAAGCCTTTTAGGACCGAGGTTAGGAAAAACTTCTTCACACAGAGAGTGGTGAATCTGTGGAATTCTCTGCCACAGCAAACTGTTGAGGCCAGTTCATTAGCTATGTTTAAAAGGAAGTTAGATATGGCCCTTGTGGCTACAGGGGTCACGGGGTATGGAGGGAAGGCTGGGTTCTGAGTTGGATGATCAGCCATGATCATAATAAATGGCGGTGCAGGCTCGAAGGGCCGAATGGCCTACTCCTGCACCTATTTTCTATGTTTCTATGTTTCTATGTTATCAATGCGAAAAATGTTTTTTTTTATTTCAAGCATTAAAATGGTAATTTCTTTCGTAAACTCAGGTGGTGTCTGTATGGAGTTCACACATTCTCTCTGTGACCATGTCAATTCCCTTCCACATCCTATAAATGTGGGGGTTAATTGGGAGAATTGTGGACTCATTGATGGGAATGTGGATAGGATTAGAGTGAATATTGGTGCTTAATGATCAGCATAGATATGGGTCAACGGATATGATTCTGTGATGTATCCCTGCATGTCTATGAAATGTTTAGTTTCTACGGAGACAAAAGTTTCACTCGCATATCATACAAAGCCACATTAATATATTGGGTCAAAAATTAAAATGACCTCAACTAGCAGGAAGCCAACAAGATCAACTGATCTTCCCATTTCATTCTCAGCTATATAATGATTCATTACAAGGTAAAATTAATGGGTCATGAAAATCAGTGAAAAAAACAGATGCTGGAAACTTGGTACAAAAGCAGAAAATGTTATAAATGCTCAGTGGGTCAAGCAACATCTCTGGAGAGAGAGGACCAGTATTAACATTTCAGATTGATAGCCTTTGATAGAACTGAGGGAAGTTAGAAATTTAACATGTTTTAAGCTGTGAGGAGGAGGAAGGGTTGGAATATAAAGAGTGGAGACCAAGGGAGATCAAATGATCAAAATAGATGCGCGGAGTCAGTTGAGAAGGTGCAGTTCAGGATTGTTAACTTCAGCCGACATGCTAAAGGAGATCCAAGTCAAAGGGTATGAATGAGAACAGAAGACAGTAAAAGTGTTTGTTTATTTTTTTGGTACCGCTTCATTCTCTGGTGACTTGCTACTCTGAAAACTGAGAAATAAGTCCAGGAATAAATTTTATACACATATTCATTTATAAAAGATTTATACAAAGAGCAAAATAACCAATAGCAGTCTTAAAAAAGGCAGTCAGAATATTTTCTGAACTTTATGCTAGTTTCATTTAGTCTGAGAAATACAGCATAAGGATATGCAACATATTTTTATTAATTTATTTAGAGATACACTGTGGAACTGGCTTTTCTGGCCCAATGAGCCACATCACCCAGCAACCCGCCTCATTATCCCTAGCCTTATCACAGGACAATGACCAATTAACCTACTAACAGATGTGTCTTTGGACTGTGGGAGGAAACTGGGGCTCATAGCGGAAACCCACATGCTCAAGGGAAGAATGTACAAACGTCTTAAAGAGAACGCTGGTATAGAACTGTGAACTCCAATGCCGTGAGCTATAATAGCGTCAGCCAACTGCAACACTACCGTGGTGACCCTATTTGGCTTCTAACAATTTTGTCATGGAATTGGCTACTAATTAAAATTTCTCTGATGTGCATTGCTTGATTTGGTCTCCACAAAAAATCAGAGTTGGTACATTTATGTCATCGCTGTCAACTAATTATTATGTAACTTGATAAGGCTCTAAGTAATTAAATATTACATCCTTTCTGTAATTTAAGGTGTCCCAAATATTGAATGATTACTTCTTATTTAAAAAAAATGTCCCTGTGAAACTGGTGAATGGAGTAGCTCATATGCAGGTTTAATCGTGAATTCATAATCATCTCTGCAGGGAAGATACTTGCCCTTCATTCAGTCTCTTCCCCTCAGAGAACAGCTGAAATGAATGGTAAGGTGATAGCCAGTCCCACTGTCATGTCTCCTGCAGCAGCTGGCTTAAGAACAACATTGGCAAAGGTCTTAAAGCAGATTCTCCATCCTTTTTTGTCCTCTGGGGCATTTGGCTCAGTACAACTTTTACTGAAGAGAAATAGAGGGAACTTCATACTGCCAGCTTTACACTGATTATATACAGAACTCTGAAACAACTCCCACAGAAAATGGTTGGAAATAAGTTCCAGAGTATAAAGTAAACATCTATACCATCACACGTGTTATAAGCTGAAATAAAGAAGCCGCTGAGCTTTCAGAAACCAAATTATTTCTTTACAGAAAACGTGATTTATTGCTTCAATAAGGTTGCAATTCCACACCAAACTGTTGCAATAAAGTGTAATTCAAACCAATAAGAGTAATGCGAGTTTAATTCTTCAAGAAAAGTCTTATGTGCTTTGGTTATCTTTTGTCTTGCTTTGTAAGCAATACTTCAAACACAAATTACATTTCAAGAATTATTAGTGTGATGCTAACCATTTACACTGCTACAATAAGCAGGATCACACACAGGAGACCAGAATAGTTTTAAATTATCTTGCAATTTACACACTGTTAACAATTTCAAGCTTTCTGGTGGAATTCCCTTAGAAAGTCTGTCAAGCCAAACATTCACATTCATTATCAATATTCTCCTCCAATTTCTGGCTATACTTCTATCTTTTTTTCTGGCACTTCATACATCCACCCACACCATCCATCCTCGAAAGAATTTAACATCCTTCAAAATGCTAATTAGCCAGGTTTTCGAATGTGTCATCTTAGTCAGTCAAGTAAACACTGCACAATGAAAATGAATAATTTCTGCAAAGGATAGGCTTTCATTTTGTTAAGTAGCGATAAGTACAGATCTGATTTTTGAGAAACACAAGCTTAGAATTTGCATGAACATTCAAAACAAGGGGAGTGCACCTTTGGACATGAGTGCTTTATAATTCTGGGCAAATGAGTCACATGAAATAGTACTCGCAGTTCAGCATATAGACACACATTTTCCACTGGTTGCACATACCTCTGTATATTTAGAAGAAGCATGGAAAATTGGACTTCACTGACACCACTTAGAGGCAACTAGTGCCTTCTAGAGGAAAAGTCCATTTTAACTATAACGATGAAAGAAGAAACAAAAGGCTGTGAGGCTTATATATTGGGCCTCTAGATTTTCCCATGTACAGTGAAGAGTTCAATCCAGAAAACAGAAAACATGAAAATCATACTGCTTTGCAAAACAGAATATAAACCCAACAGGGCAATATCTCCATCATTGTGGGAAGAGGTCACAAGTCAATGCTAGGAGATTAGTTCTCTATGCATGGTTGCATCGAGTCACAGCGAGGCAGCATACAATTGGGCAATTCATCCCACCATGTCCATGATGACCATCAACCACCAATCTACACTAATCCAATTTTAATTCCTTTTTATTCTTCCTAATCTCCTGTGAAATCTCACCCGATTCTAACACTGACTAGTAAAATTGGGCAATTTGGAGTACCTAATTAACCTGTCTACTACAAGCTTGTCTTAGGGAAGTGGGGAAAAAAGACATAGAGCATCCAGAGTCAGGACTGGACTCAGGTCTTTGGAGATGCAAGGTGGGTCACAGTCAGGTGAGGGAAGGGGAAAAGTCAGGTACTAGAGAGTACCCCTGTGGCTGTACCCCATGACAATAAGTACTCCTGTTTGAGTACTGTTGGGGGGGTACAGCCTACCTGGGGGAAGCGACAGTGGCCGTGCTTCTGACACAGAGTCTGGCCCTATGGCTTAGCAGAGTAGGGAAAGGAAGAGGATGGAAGCAGTGATCTGGGACTCTATAATTAGGGGGTCAGACAGGCGATTCTGTGGACACAGGAAAGAAACTCGGATGGTAGTTTGCCTCCCAGGTGCCAGGGTCCAGGACATTTCAGATCGCATCCAAGATACCCTGCAGTGGGAGGGAGAACAGCCAGAGGTCGTGGTACATATTGGTACCAATGACATAGGTAGGAAAAGGGAAGAGGTCCTGCAAAAAGACTACAGGGAGTTAGGAAGGAAGTTGAGAAGCAGGGCCGCAAAGGTAGTAACCTTGGGATTACTGCCTGTGACACATGACAGTGGGTATAGGAATAGAATGAGGTGGAGGATATATACATGGCTGAGTGATTGGAGCAGGGGGCAGGGATTCAGATTTCTGGGTCATTGGGACCTCTTCTCAGGCAGGTGTGACCTATACAAAAAGGACAGGTTGTACTTGAATTTGACGTGGACCAATATCCTGGGGAGAGGGTTGCTAAGGCTACTGGGGAGAGTTTAAACTAGAATCGTTGGGGGGTGGGGACTGAACTGAAGAGACTGGGGAAGAAGAGGTTGGCTCACAAATAGAGAAAGCTTGTAGACAGTGCGAGAGGGAGAAAAGGCAGGTGATAGAGAAGGGACTTGCTCAGACTGAAGGTTTGACATGTGTCTATTTTAATGCAAGGAGTGTCGTGAACAAAGGCGATGAGCTTAGAGCGTGGATCAGTACCTGGAGCTATGATGAGGTGGCCATTACAGAGACTTGAATGGCTCAGGGACAGGAACGGTTACTTCAAGTGCTGGGTTTTAGATGTTTCAGAAAGGACAGGGAGGGAGGCAAAAGAGGTGGGGGCGTGGCACTGCTGATCAGAGATAGTGTCACGGCTGCAGAAAAGGTGGACGCCATGGAGGGATTGTCTACGGAGTCTCTGTGGGTGGAGGTTAGGAACAGGAAGGGGTCAGTAACTTCACTGGGTGTTTTTTTTATAGGCCGCCCAATATTAACAGGAATATCGAGTAGCAGATAGGGAAACAGATCCTGGAAAGGTGTAATAATAACAGAGTTGTTGTGATAGGAGATTTTAATTTCACAAATAACGATTGGCATCTCCCTAGAGCAAGGGGTTCAGATGGGGTGGAGTTTGTTAGGTTTGTTCAGGAAGGTTTCTTGACACAATATGTAGATAAGCCTACAAGAGGAGAGGCTGTACTTGATTTGGTATTGGGAAATGAACCTGGTCAGATGTCAGTTCTTTCAGTGGGAGAGCATTTTGGAGATAGTGATCATAATTCTATCTCCTTTGCAATAGCATTGCAGAGAGATAGGAACAGACAAGTTAGAAAAGCGTTTAATTGGAGTAAGGGGCATTATGAGATGATCAGGCAGGAAATTGGAGGCTTAAATTGGAAACAGATGTTCTCAAAGAAAAGTACGGAAGAAATGTGGCAAATGTTCAGGGGATATTTGTGTGGAGTCCTGCATAGGTACGTTCCAATGAGACAGGGAAGCTTTGGTAGGGTACAGGAACTGTGATGTACAAAGGCTGTAATAAATTTAGTCAAGAAGAAAAGCTTACAAAAGGTTCGGAGAGCTCAGTAATGTTAGAGATCTAGAAGATTATAAGGCTAATAGGAAGGAGTTTAAGAAGGAAATTAGGAGAGCCAGAAGGGGCCATGAGAAGACCTTGGCAGGCAGGATTAAGGAAAACCCCAAGGCATTCTACAAGTATTGGAAGAGCAAGAGGATAAAATGTGAAAGAATAGGACCTATCAAGTGTGACAGTGGGAAAGTGTGTATGGAAACAGAGGAAATAGCAGAGGTACTTAATGAATACTTTACTTCAGTATTCACTATGGAAAATGATCTTGGTGATTATAGTGACGACTTGCAGCAGACTGAAAGACTTGAGCATGTAAATATTAAGAAAGAGGATGCACTGGAGCTTTTGGAAAGCATCAAGTTGGATAAGTCACCGGGACTGGACGAGATTTACCCCAGGCTAATGTGGGAGGCAAGGATGGAGATTGCTGAGCCTCTGACAATGATCTTTGCATCATCAATGGGGACGGGAGAGGTTCCAGAGGATTGGAGGGTTGCAGATGTTGTTCCTTTATTCAAGAAAGGGAGTCGAGATAGCCCAGGAAATTATAGACCAGTGAGTCTTACCTCAGTGGTTGGTAAGTTGATGGAGAAGATCCTGAGAGGCAGGATTTATGAACATTTGGAGAGGTATAATATGATTAGGAGTAGTCAACATGGCTTTGTCAAGGGCAAGTCATGCCTTACGAGCCTGATTGAATTTTTTGAGGATGTGACTAAATACATTGATGAAGGAAGAGCAGTAAATGTAGTGTATATGGATTTCAGCAAAGCATTTGATAAGGTACCCCATGCAAGGCTTCTTGAGAAAATAAGGAGGCAAAGGATCCAAGGGGTCCTGCTTTGCTTTGTTGATCCAGAACTGGTTTGCCCACAGAAGGCAAAGAGAGGTTGTAGACAGGTCATATTCTGCATGGAGGTCGATTACCAGTGGAGTGCCTCAGGGATCTGTTGTGGGACTCATACTCTTCGTGATGAGGAAGTGGAGGGATGGGTTAGTAAGTTTGCTGATGACACAAAGGTTGGAGGTGTTGTGGATAGTGTGGAGGGCTGTCAGAGTTTACAGTGGGACATTGATAGGATGCAAACCTGGGCTGAGGAGTGGCAGATGGAGTTCAACCCAGATAAGTGTGAGGTGGTTCATTTTGGTAGGTCAAATATGATGGCAGAATATAGAATTAATGGTAAGACCCTTGGGCAGTGTGGAGGATCAGAGAGATCTTGGGGTCCAAGTCCAGAGGACACTCAAAGCAGCTGCACGGGTTGACTCTATGGTTAAGATGGTGTACAGTGTATCAGCCTTCATCAATCATGGAATTGAATTTAGGAGCCAAGAGGTAATGTTGCAGCTATATAGGACCCTGGTCAGACCCCACTTGGAGAGCTGTGCTCAGTTCTGGTTGCCTCACTACAGGAAGGATGTGGAAGCCATAGAAAGGGTGCAAAGGAGATTTACAAGAACATTGCCTGGATTGGGGAGCATGCCTTATGAGAATAGGTTGAGTGAACTCGGCCTTTTCTCCTTGGAGCAACGGAGGATGAGAGGTGACCTGATAGAATTGTATAAGATGATGAAAGGCATTGATCATGTGGATAGTCAGAGGCTTTTTCCCAGGGCTGAAATGGTTGCCACAAGAGGAAACAGGTTTAAGGTGTTGGGGAGTAAGTACAGAGGAGCTGTCGGGTAAGTTTTTACTCAGAGAGTGGTGAGTGCGTGGAATGGGCTGCCGGCAATGGTGGTGGAGGCGGATATGATAGGGTCTCTTAACAGACTTTTAAATAGGTACATGGAGCTTTGTAAAATAGAGGGCTATAGGTAAGCCTAGTCATTTCTAAGGTAGAGACATGTTTGGCACATCTCTGTGGGCTGAAGAGCCTGTATTGTGCTGTAGCTTTTCTATATTTCTATGTAACAGCTCTACTAGCTGCACTACAGTGCCATTATAAATATAGCTGAAAGATAGAAAAAACATTCAGTTAACTTATTGAACTAACCAGATAAGAAATCCACCCTTAACTTCTTATAAGACTAATAAATAGTTCCCCAGTTTAATAAATGGGACTCTTGACCTCATGATCTATCTTGTTGTGATCATACTCCATATTGTTTACCTGTACCACACCTTCTCTGTAGCTTCTACACTTTATTCTGCACTGTTATTGATTTATCTGACTCTACCTCAAAGATCTGATTTGCGTGAACATTCTGCAAGGCAAGCTTTAACTTGTATCTTGGTACATGTGACATTAATAAACCAATTCCAATTGTATCTTTGCTTACAACAGCATCCTCATTCCGCCTTCACTGATAGCCTTTTACCTTCACAAAACGACTCTGCCATGCCATGAAGTACCACCCATGCACTCCTATTACAATCCCTACAATGGCATAATTCTGCTTCCTTCTTTAATTGTCTTACGATTCTCCCCACACATAATATGAACTAATTGACCAGAACAGGCATATTCTAAAATCAACTCTCAAGAACGCTCTGAGCCTACTTTTGTTTGTTACGAGAATACACATAAAATTAAGATGTTTGCTGGCCTGGGTTAGCATCAGTGACATCAGCAAGTGGTCTGCCACCTGCCCTCAGGGGAAGGAGAGATAAGGAACAATGGAGCAGCATCTGGAGATGTGTAATGAAGGAACGGGGGAGAGAGAGCTGTCTGGAGCGGCTCCCCTCTTTGAACCTTGAACTGTTTGAAGTGAAGAACAGGCGATACCCCAGCAGGGGGATAAAAAGGGACCGGTTCGCTAAGGCGACACACACATGCCACCCGAGGTAACGAGACCCTGGAAGTGGTGCGCCTCTCACAAGTGGGTGAGAAGTATCAGACAACGACCAGGGTGGAAAGGTACGATCAGCGGGAACCCGGTGTGTGTCCGCCCTTGCCTGGGTGCTGGGTTCACTGCAGAGGATCGACCGCATCTGGAGGAGGAGTCACAGTCGGTGACCTCAGGTGACATCACCAAGGACCCGCCCAAAAAAGTTGCTTGTGAGCAATCTCGCCGGTCTGTGAGTGAAGCAGTGTTTTGAATGATCAGTTGTTCCTGTTCTATCTCTCTCTTCCCCCACGTTGTCCATCGCCATGGCAACGATTACTGCGAACTGAACTGGACTGAACTTTGAGTCATTTTGAAATTTGGTCATTTACCCCTAGACAACGATAGAGCTTGATTGATGCTGTTATCTTAATTCTGTGCACATCTGTGTTTATCATCGCTGAACTGTTGCATTTATTATCCTTTCGATTACTGTGTTGCTTGTTTCTTTAATAAAACTTTCTTAGTTCTAGTACTCCAGACTCCAACTGAGTGATCCATTTCTGCTGGTTTGGCAACCCAGTTACGGGGTACGTAACATGTTCTACTTCATACCCTTGCTACAGGAGGCCATGACAAAAAAAAGACACTAATCAGTTCCCTTGCAGAAGAAGACATGCTCTCCATCATGGTTATATTGAGTGGCTATACAAGAGGAGACATCTCACACAGCTGCCTCATGGATAATTATGCTATGCTTCCTTAGGTCATAAGATGGATCATTGCAGGATGTTTAGGGGTGGGGTTATTGATGTGACAAGAAGCAGGTCATGGGAGACTAAGACTGCATAGTCCTTGGGCTGCAGAGCATTGATGCTGATGACAAGTGTTCAAGGCGAACGGACACGTCCCAGGAAATGTGAGTTGCACTGGGAAGCCTGACAATGAGAAAGTCAAGGAAAAAGTGCAAAACTGTACAGAGTGCTCACGGGGGGCCTAATGAGAACCCTGTTCATTGTGATCAAGCTTTCCCTATGCTTCTACTCCAACTCCAAAGGAACGAATGACAATATCACTTTTTTCTTTAGAACTGCTTGTTGGACCTGTAGGATATCTTGACATCATTCTTCATTTTGCATACAGGAGTATCCAAATGCTTTTGAAGATGACTCATGTATTTTAGTTGGAGTCCGAAGTCACATTGAGAGCTGGCCCTCAAATTAAACCAGGCTGCTCAATAGTTTATGTTCCTAAATAAGCAAATAATTCTATAACAAATTAGAAAGTAAACCTGGTCCTAAACTTTCAGCTACCTTGAATATGAGAAAGGAAATATGAAAAAAAAGGTAAATGATCAGTATGTATTATCATAAATACAAAGGCCATGTTTTAATTACCAATTATTTCTAAATAAATAGTCAAATTTTCACAAAACCTTCCCAAATAATACTCTCTTTAACTGTTTCATTATTGTCTGCTGTACCCCATTATTTACAGAACACATCCTTTCCACACCAAGCCCTGTAGTGTGGTTCAGCAAGCATCACATCTGCTTTAATGATATTCATTCCTTTGTAAAGAGAAATGAGTCATAAAATTAATTCAAAGGCAAACAAGCACTTGAATACAAATGATATAAATTTGCATTATTTATCATGAAGCCATATATGGATTTGCATTTTAGACATCTTAAATACAATAGAATTGTTTTATATTCCTTGCAGAATGCACACCTAAGAATAACTGCTTAACCATAGGAAAATAAAACTTCTCAGATCCATTAGCGACATTCGCAATTTAAACGGTGATTTCAAGACATTGATGCCCGACATGCCAGAATCTGCCTTTTGTACTCATGTTTCATTTTGCCATGTATTACCAATGATGAGTAATGTGCTGACAGCTAATACATAAGCCATAAACGGAAAGTGATTAGTAGTGTGTCCCTTTGTTCATCATGGCTTTTTCTTGATACAATGTAATATAAAATACTTATCAAAAGGGCCGTCTTGGTGATTTGATTTTTGAATACTGTCAGTTCTGTAGTTCCTACTGCTGTTCTTTTTCTCTTTCTGCTCTTGAACACGCCAGCTGAAAGTGGTGCCAGCTGTTCTGTTGTACACAGGCTAACTGGTCACAGTCTACTTGTGATTTGGTGCAGCATTAGACTATGCTTCCAAGGAGACTGACTGTGTAATCAGTCTTGTTACTTGATAACAGCACACATGCACTGGTGTAATTGGACAGAAATCAGAAACATTGAATCAAGATATTTTTCTGCTGCTCAGCTTGAGCCCTCTAAGATCAATGTTAATGTTACTTAAGCTGAACTAAATCTCGGTGATTCCACTCTGAACTGGTCAGTGCACTTGCTGACTGATCCACTTATTCAACGGTCTACTGATTAAAAGCTCTGGACAATTTCCAATTTGCTTTCAATTATCAGTTTTGTATTACACGACAGAACATAACAGATCAAAAATGAGATTCAACTGCCATGGTTTAAACTAAACCACATTGCTTAAAAAAATCTGTCAGTTACCATTACTTGACTGCAAAATATTTGAATAATTAAATAACATTACAAAATTTGCACAAACATTAGTACACTTGATGTCAGTAACAGGTTAAATCAGAGTGTGCCTTTCTTGCTGATTTTATAATTGAGCCAAGCAGCAGCCTTGATCTTCCATACCAATTTATTAGTTACATGTCTGATGCATTTTCTGGTTAAGGCAGAGTGTCTCATTTATCTTACTTAGCCTCAGTGTGGCCTCTAATATGAAGTACTGAGTTTTAATACTTTAATACTTTAAAATATGAAAAGAGTCTTTAAGGAAATTCCTTAAAGGTTCTTATTTTGTTTTAAACCATCAGTATTTCATGGCCCATGATGTGGTGAACTTGTAACTGGAAAAGCCAAGCAAACCTCACTTACACCTGACCTGTATAAATACATTGAAATATAACTGATCCACATTTTAGGTTAGTGAAAAACACTTCAGTCAAAAGTTCAAACCTGCCTTCACCGCGAACAGACGAAAACTGCTGAGCTGATTCCATGAATTTAAGGAGTATTCTAACTCGAAGGGGCTTTGTATCCATAGTGAAATCACATAGACATGCAAAACAAGTCACTCACAAAAAGGGAGAAAGAAACAGACAGGTGCTTAACATCCCCTGAACTCGCAAATGCTGACATCGTATTTTATTTGTCAGTATTTGAAACATTAAAACATATTCAAAAATTTCATAAACTAGCCAAAATGCAAGAATTTTACATGATAAATGTAAATGATAAAGGATCTATCCAGGGACCAACACATTAATGCAACTACAAAGAAGGCTATATTTTTATTAGGAATTTGAGGAGAATTGGTAAGTCACCGTGGAGAGCATTCCAACTGGTTGCATCACCATCTGGTACAGAAGGGCCACTGTACTGGATTGGAAAAAGCTGCAGAAAGTTGTAAACTCAGCCAGGTCCATCATGGACACCCACCTCCCCAGCATCGAGGGCACATTCAAAAGGCGATGCCTCAAAAAGGCGACATCTATCATTAAGGACTTCCATCACCTCGGGTATGCCCTCTTCTCATTACTACCATCAAGGAGGAGGGACATAGGCCTAAAGACACTTACTCAACATTTCAAGAACAGCTTCTTCACCTCCACTATCAGCTTTTGGAATGGACAATGCACCCATGAGCACTACCTCAGTATTTTTTCTCCCTCTTTTTTTTACACTACTTATTTAATATTTTTAATTTATACTTCTTATTGTAATATGCATTTATTATTATGTATTGCAATGTACTGCCACAAAGCAACAACTTGACATATGCCAGTGGATATTACATCTGATTCTGATAAACTGTTGAAAAACATGCATTTCAAAAACATCATTTAACATTTGAAGACCAATTAAAATAACAATCAATCCAAGAATTATGAGGGTAGTTAGGTTAACTGCAGTAAAAGCATTACTTCCAGATTCCTTCCAGAGACAGTGGTCAAAAAGAGTTCTGCCTCATCAGAAGATTAGAACCATTACTTTGCTTCAGATTTGATGTCAGTTGTGCCAGCTCCTTTTCAAAAATGAAGGGATTTTGCACAAAGGCCAAGCAGGAAGGAGATCTGTTCTTGTGGACTGTGTGTAATTCAAGGACATTAGAAAGGATACAGTAGTGTTGTCAAAGTTCATCCCAAACAGTTATGTAACACATGCCTGTGCTCTACACACTGTTCCTAGGGACAAACACTAGGGGCTGGTGGATATCGACCTCTACTACAAGATCATCACCTTGGTCTGCCTTGAAGTTGTTGGTCTCCCAATGCAAACAGAATGCTATTGATTTACACCTTCCAAAGGTCAATTTGGGAAAATTTGTAGTTACTTAAGGATACAGCATATGGCTGGTAATGCAAAGGAAAACTTTAAAGTGCAGGAGGTTTAGAAGACAGGAGGTGAAGAAGGAAGGACTGCTGAATTGAGCAGAAAAGCTGCAATTGGAGTTCAAACCATTCTGGCTTCAAGGTAAGAGAATAAAAATAAATAAGATGTATGGAGAAATAAAGGAAACTTTTAGTCTATGTGCATTGACCAGAAATGTTGCAGGACAGGACAGCAAGCTGATTCTTGAAACATTACTAATGCTTAAAACGTGAACGATTCTGCTACAACCTTGTACAACACTAAATTGGTAACTGGCCAGAAAAGATCAAATTATCCTAAGGAGTGTATAGAGAAAATACCCAAGGGTGCTATCAACTGTAACATTTTATCTGTGAGGAAAGTTGGAAAAGGCTATGATTACATTTTTGGGAAACAGGAAAGCAAGCAGAGATTTAATTGATTATAAAAGGTGGAAAACAGCATAAATAGTAAGGAGAAATCAGAAAAGAGATTTTAAAAAAAGTGGGGCACAAATTTAAAACAATTGATAGAAAGATTGGAGGGGTAATACCACTCAAACGCCATCAATAAATCTGCTGATGGTACAACTATTGGCTGAATTTCAGATGGTGATGAGAGGGCAAACAAAAAGAGATATATCAGCTAATTGAGTGGTGTCACAGCAACAACCTTGCACTCAATGTCAGTAAGACCTAAGAAAGAACAAAGGACAAAGAGCTGTGGACTTCAGAAAGGGCAAGACGAGGAAACACACGCCAATCCTCACCGGGGGATCAGAAGTGGAAAGAGTGAGCAATTTCAAGCTCCTGTGTGCCAGTATCTCTGAGGACCTATCCTGGACTCTACATATTGATGCAGTTACAAAGAAGTCACGACAGCTGCTATGTTTCATTAGGAGTATAAGGAAATTTGGTATGTTACGAAAGACACTCAAAAATTTCTACAGATGTATGTGCAGAGCCCTCTAATTGGCTGCATTGCCATCTGGCGTGGGGGGGGAGGGGGGAGTTCTCTACACAGGATTGAAATAAGCTGCGGGAAGTTGTAAACTCAGTCAGTTCCATCATGGGCACTAGCCTCCATCATATCCAGGATCAAGGATCAATGCCTCACAAAGGCGGCATCCATTATTAAGGACACCCATCACCCAGGTCATGCCTTGCTCTCATTGCTACCATCAGGATGGAGGTACAGAAGCCTGAAGGCACAGGCTCGATGATTCAGGAACAGCTTCTTCCCCTCTGCCATCTGATTACTGAATGGATATTAAACCCATGAACACTACCTCACCACTCATTTAACTATTTTATATATCTATACACAAATACTGTAAATCATTTTTATATTATGTACTAAATTGTACTGCTGTCACAAATTGCACTGCTGTCATGAAACAAACTTTACGACATATGCCATTGATATTAAACCTAATTCTGATTCTGTGATAAATGAAGCATTATCACTCAGAAAGCTGACAGAAGCACTTCAAGGAGCAGTGCTCAGGAGGGCTGTGTCCATCATTAAGGACCCCCGCCCAACCAGGACATGCCCTCTTCTCATTGCTACTGTCAGGATGGAGGTACAGAAACCTGAAGGCAAACACTCAGTGGTTCAGGTACAGCTTTTTATCAGTTTTTTCCTCTGTATTTATTTATCATGTATTTTATTGTACTGCCACCACAATGTTAACAAATTTCACCACATCTGCCAGTGGTATTTAACCTGATTCTGATTAGTTGTTTGATTATCCATATGGGATGCGAAAGGATTGCAGAGCGTTGATTTCAACTAATTTGAACTAATGTCTGTTGGAGCACATGGTAGCACAAGTGTAGTTTTCAATTCTCCACCATTAAGAGATCACCATCTCCAATACTTTAAAGTTTTAAATACATTACCCCACATTTTTCTATTTGAAAAACATTTGTTTGTTCAATAAATCCATTAATATCACCTTGTGATTTTACACTCCTATCTAAATTGCTTACAAAATGGCCTTTGGTTCATCTGCAAAGCTGGACAATTTGTAGTTTTTTGACCCATTATCCATGGTGGATCAAGTAGTCATAGATAATGGTGAGAAGGAAACATCTGAAACCACATCACACTTGCCACATTCATCAATCTTATCCACGTTCCATGAATAAATAAATGAAGTGCTGATTAGAGTCTCTGTCCTTTACTCCTGCTCTTTGCCTCTTGTTGCTCAATAGTTTCAATGGTGCCAAGTTTCAGAAGTGGAAATTGTACACAATGCTTTATGTTTAGTAGAAGCAGCTGAGGATGTTTCTATCCCTGTGGCATTGCAGAAAGCTGAATCTTAAAGCCTTACAAGTCCTTTTGCACCGGATTCCCATCTTCTGAACAAAACAAGCTTAAAGTTCAAAACCACTTCATCCACTGTGATAAAGTGCTTTGGGATGTTTGTCATGAAGCATATCAAATCCTACCTGAGGAGTGACTTGTATCCGCTCTAATTTGCCTACTGTCATAACAGGTCAACAGGAGATGCCATTTCATTGGCTCTCCACTCAGCTCAGAAACATGTAGACAATGAAGGTGCATACATCAGGATACTCTATTAACTACAGCTCAAAATTCAACACTATTATCTCCTCAAAACTAATAACTAACCTCTTATGCCTCAATACCTTCTTGTCCAACTGGATCCTCTATTTCCTCATTTGAAGTATGGATTGACAGCAACACTCCCTCCATGATCACCAACAGCACAAGGCTGTTTGCAAGGCTCCCTGCTCTACTCACTTTATACGTAGAATTCTGTGGTGAAACACAACTTCAATGCCATATTTAAGTTTGCTGATGGCACCACTGTTACCGGCTGAATGAAAGTGGTGAAGAATTGGTATATAGGAGCATGATAGAAAATCTGATTGAGTGGTACCACAACAACCTGTCAGTCAACATCAGGAAAACCAAAGAGCTGATTAATGACTATAGGAGGAAGAAGCCAGAGGTCAGAAATAGAGAGGGTTAGAAACATTAAATGCTCTGGTGTTATTATATTAGAGGATCTGTCCAGGAACCAGTACAAAGAAGGCTTGTCAGCACTTCTACTTTTGTGTAGATTCAACATGTCACCTAAAACTTTGTCAAACTTCTATACATGCACAGTGAAGAGTATCCTGACCAGCTTCATCAGGGCCTGGTATGGAAACACTAATACCCAGGAACGGATATAGCTCAGTCCATCACAGGAATTGCCATCCCCACCACTGAGCACATCCACAAGGAGTACTGCCACAAGAAAGCAGCAATGATCATCAAGAACCCTCATCATCCAGGCCAAGTTCCCTTCTCGCTTCTACCATCAGGCAGGAGGAACAGAAGCCTTAGGTCCCACACCACCAGGTTTAGAACAGTTATTACCCGACAACCATCAGGCTCCTGAACCAGCGTGGATAATTTCACTCATCACAACGGTGAACTGACTCACTTTCTAGGACTCTACAACTCATGTTCTTAGTATTATTTACCTTTATTTTATATTTTTGCACAATTTGTCTTCTTTTGTACATTGGCTGTTTGTCAGTCTTTGTCATTTATAGTTTTCCAGAAATTCTATTGAATTTCTTTATTCTTCTCTAAATGTCTGAAAGAAGATGAATTTCAAGGTAGCATGTGGTGGCATATAAGTACTTGGATAATAAAATTACTTCGAAATTTTTTGAACTTATAAAGATAGAAATTACTGACCCTCCCTTGAGTTAGAACACTGTTTCATTTGTATCTTTCTCTCACACCTGGCCCACTGGTGCCCTACTGACACTCTCTGTAGCGATCAGACTAAACTAGCCAACAGGGATTTGATGAAATTGCAAGTGCATCCTGTTATTCCTTTGTGGAATCTATTGCTAGTTAATGATATGCTGCCTTTATTTAAATGCTTAACATTCCCACAATGTTCCATCATACTAATTTAAATAGGCCATTCAGTTCCCAAAGTCTGTCTTCTCATCTAATTAAATCACTAAAGATATTTATCTTAATTCACCTTCCCACCTTGGGTCCATATTCTCAATTGCCAAAAAACTCTTTATAATCTCACTTCTGTGTGTGGAATCAATCCTGACAATTACTTTATTTGGATTACGTTGGCTTCCGTGGCTTAATTTTCACAATGATTCTTTCATCACAGTTGTCTGAAGTGAGAGTCTTCTATTATTTCTGGACTACTATTTAGTACTTTTATATGCAATGTCTTTGCACAGTTCATTGGTTCAGCATAGCTCTTTAGCGATAACAGCCCAGAATAATTACACATCTGTGCACTGTAAATGCCATAAAGTCCAATTAATTAGCAGTACAAACAAAATTTTGAGATTACCTTGACTGCTGATGTAAAAGGGTCCAAAGCAACCTGAAACAATCTGTCAGAATCGGCAAGATCATCACTCTGTAACATAGGGCCAGATTTGCATTCCTTCACAAATGTTGCCTGAATTTCCATCTTTCTCTTATTTCAGATTTCCAGCAACTGCTTTTTTTTTGCTAGAAAACGTTTTTTCCCCTCGTTCTGCCCTTATTTATCTCCCTCTATTTACCCTCTTTTGCACAGATCAGCTATGGTCAACCAGCAGCCATCTCCCAGCAGATGGCATCCCAGCATGCACCATCTGGACAATCTCAGCCTCTACCTCTTCAAGCTTTGCTATGTCCACCTCCCAATAACTTTAATGATTTTGTTTCCTTACTTATCCACTTTCATCAAAAGTTCAAAAGGGAGAGGTCAGAGCGTGGCACTTAAGCAGGTCTGAAAATGAGATGGCAGTGTGGAGCTCAGAGGGACCTTAAAGAGCAGCGGTGTAATGGACCTCACAGAGTAGCTACGGATGGACAGAGCGAAGGGGCAACTACACAAGAAATGGGTAACAGGGAGAGCAGAGTGATTGGCAATGAACTGGGCAACATGAAAAGGATGCAGACATAGCTGGGTGAACTGCAAGTCAATGCAGCTAATTTGGATTAGCGCACAGATGCAGGGCAACACTGAGATGTTGAACTAAAAGGCCCATGTCTGTGGTATATGATGATATGACCCAAAACGCTTTTCTTGCTTTTCTCGCCAGATACTGCTTGATCTGAGTAGCCACATCATTTTTAGTGTTATTTCATGATAATGTTAACTTACATTGCGACTGAGCCAGTTTTGATTCTGATTGAATTTATCAATACATTTAGTAGAGCACGTACCTGCAAGTTACAGGCACCTAGGTTCAGGACAGATCTTAAGGCCTGTCCATGTGGAGCTTGCATATGGAGTTTTCCACAGGATACTTTGAATTCTGTCCATGTCCCTAAGATGTCTGAACTGGTAGGTCAATGTCCCATCATACATTGTCTCTGGGGTGTTGATGAGTGGTAGGATCTGGAAGAGCAGTTGACTAATACCTTTATTTTCCCCTTTCAGGTTCTTTGGAAGACCCTGAGCTGGAGTTACATGCTGACCTTGGTTCTTTGCAGGAATGGGACCTGCTCTCAGGGTTTCATAACCGACCACTGTTGTTTGGCGAGGGTTTGGAAGCCTAGGATCTTGGGGCTCTGGAGACGGGTGGATCGAGGGTCAGTGTCACCGCAGGAGACCCGTGCATCACTGGGGGAAATCGGGATATCAGTTGTGTGCCTGAAGACCCGAGATATTTGAGACCTTCTGGCACAGGGCTCGATAAAAGCGACGTAATGGACTTTTAACATCATAAAGCAGCGAGTTGGTTGTTATGTCTTCCTGCTCGCTGGGAAAACAGAGACACCTCCTTCTCCCTTATTAGGGAGAGAGACAGCCTGTGGTATGTCGTATACTGGATGAAATGCGAAGTCTTTGGGGTAACTGCAAATCTGTGTCTTTGCTATAGCTTTGCTCATGCTTGAGTGCTCGGTGGCGGGTGCCGTTGCTTTTTTTTGCCGGTGGGGGGAGGGAGGATCTTTTCTTGCTGCCGCTTACGTGTGGGAGGGGAGAGCTGGGGGGGGGGATTTTGGGGTTCTAATTCATTCTTTGGGGCACTTCTCTGTTTCCTTAGATGGTTAAGAAGAAAAAGCATTTCAGGATGTATATTATATACATTTCTCTGACATTAAATTGGACCTTTGATCCTTTGATTAGAAGGTACATTAAATAAAATGGGATTAGTGCATCATGAATATAAATGAGTGGTTGATGGTCAGCACAGGCTCAGTGGGCTGAAGGGCCTATTTCTGTGTCTAATAACTCAATTTAATTATTGCTAGTTTATCAATGATGACTTTCTTTTTCAGCTCTTGAATATAACTTACCCACTTTTTATTTATAAAATGTTCTTTCCCAAGGTTATCCAAAGATATGGAGTCAGTTCACTGACAATACACAACTGTGCACCAGCTTTCTAGGAACTTTGATTGCCTTTATTTTATCAGTTCGCGTATCCAACATTAGAGGATCCAAATTTTCCTCTGTAAACTTCATAAAGGTCATATAGTTCACCTGTGATCCCTGGAAATACGTTTATCCTTCTCTTCACCTGAGGCCGTAAAAGGATGTTCTTAATTTCAAGGATGTACTATACTTTCATTTTGAGTAAACTGGTTTACTGCAGGTTAGCTCCTGGTCAAAACTCCTCATATTGCCCATTTCAAAATTTACCTCTGTAGGATGCACTGCAGAGGAACTTAAGCTACTTGAGTACAATTATGCAATAATCCATCATCTATGCTCTCATCTCAAGTTATAAGAACTTTGAATGGGGAAATGTATATTTTTCTTAAATTGTATATTGTTCTTCAAAACAGTAATTCATTGTTGAAAATTTGTTTTGCATTGAAAAAAGTGAATGAAGACCTTCAAGAAAAATTTAGATTTAATTGACAGATTTACCAACAAATTAACAATCTTAACTATATGTTGGTTTCAACCGCAGGGCACAAAATTGTGTGCAATAGGAAGATTAAGTGTTTATTTTAAAAATCAATTGAATGATTTCAAGATACACAAGAAACAGTCCCATTTTTCTGTAGTTCCAGAAATGACTGAATTTCCTCATCTTTGGATAGGTGCTTTTGACATGCAAACATCGACACTGTTAGCTGCTCATTTGATCTCCTGGAGAGTTTTCAACCTGAAAGCGATCTTGAATTCAAGTATAAATGGTAGGAGAGAGTTTGATGTCAGAGTGTTGCTTTGTAAATCAGAACTTGAAACTCAGATTGAAGCATTAAGTGCAGAAGCAAAGAAGATATTTGTATTCCAGCTCATTTAACAGGAAAAATGCATGAAATTGCAGAATGTACAAACAGACAGCTGCTCTCCAGTGGGAACGTTAGGTTAAAATTATCTGCATAATGAATATATTCTGCAACTTAAGGGTAACCTGTGAATATTAAACATATTCTGGCAGATTTCTCTCTAAGTAGTTAGCTGCATATAGGTTATGGCAACGGTGTTCATTTTTCTTCACTCATGCAAGCTCTTCCATCCACTACACGTACTTCTGTCAACTTTAAAAAACAGCAAACTATAAAAAAGCTTAGTAATTATATACAGAATGCAATGTACGCTTCATACATAAACTTTTATGCATGGCTGTTATGAGCCATGATACATGTAGGTAAAAATCAAAGGAGAAAGCCCTAATATCTTCTGTCCAGAGAATGAGGTTGCAGAGTTAAAGTAGATAGTAAACCAATTCTTAGTCTGCTGATATCTCCACCCGCTCACCCCTGACCTCAGTATGCTTCTGAGGCCCATGCGTGATGATATATATATATAAATTCCAATTTACCAGTTACTATAGGTATGATGGGACAACAAAAAGTTACTCCCAAATGAATCAAAGCCTGTACTGAAGTCATACACTGGATGTTTGTTATATACAATACCTTGACTATCGTATTTATAACTAAATAGCAAAATTAGAGAGGTTATTAAGCATCGAGTTTGTAGTCGCAGCTGCAAAGCTCAAGGTACATAATAATATGCCTTTGGGCTACTTGGGCAGTTTCTAGTACAAATGTGCACAAGGGAAATTACAATGGAACAACTTGACCAAGACTGTAATCAAAAAATGAAAAGAAAAGAATTAAAGTTATGTGAATAGAAAGATTGCAGAAATTTCGACAATGAGATTTCGACAATATTTGTGTTAGACCCACATTGATAAGCATGTAACAACTTCAGCTCATGAATAACAAGATCTGAGTGATATTCAATCATTCACTACACATAAAAAAATCATCATAAACTGCACTTCAAGTTCCTTGGATTTACTTGTGATCACAATATTTTATAACATAATCAGCAGGATCAGTAGCATGATAGTCTGGGACTGCTTCGGGATAATGCTGTATGTTGCTCTAACAGACAAGATTCAAAGGCAAGGATCTTGTCAAGCATCAATTCTATTTCCTTTGCAAGAACCAGACTGCTGGAGGAACTCAGAAGGTCAGACATCTGTGAAGACACAGGGATGATTGTCATTTCAAGTTAAAGGCCCCAAAACCACAAAAAAATTTCTTTCTCTTACATTATCCACAGGTGGAAGGTGAGTAAAATGCATCACTGACGAATTTTTTTCTGAAATTTACTAATTTCTGTTACATACCTCATGGGTATCTTGTGACTATCTTATGACCATGATGTAATTGACTGTCTTATGAGCATGATGTAATGGTTTTGTGGAGGTCACATGATGTAATTTTCCCACCAGTGTGAGGTCACGTGGTGACATGTTCCCAACAGGTGTAAAGGGGAACCCTGTTGTGACGCAGTTGAGTTTTCAGTTTAGTTCGTCAGGTACTCCGTTACGCTGCATATTCGTCTTATGACACAGTTTCATTTTAAAGTGGAGTTCTACTTTTTATTGTAAGGTAAAAATCGCTGTGCCAGCAGTTTCATCAATTGCTGCCAGTTTTGTTGGTGTATCTTTGATTTACCTTTACAGTAATATTGGAGAGTGAAGACCTTACGAAAGTACGAGAGCCTGAAGGATCGAATAAAGTTGAAGTCGTTCGGCGGTTTAATAAAGGATCGACCTTATTGAGTACTTGTTCAGAAATGGTGACCTGTATCTGAGATAATCCTGCAAGAGCAGGGAAGTTTGTGCAGGGTTCACTCACCAGAAAAAGGTCAGTTCCTTTAAGCCGTTTCATTTCCTTCGTTGTGAATCCTTTGGAGAATCAGCAGTAACGTCACGTCTTCGAAGAAATCCGTTTCCAGAGAAGTCTCTCCTTACCGACTATTTAAATCACTTGGACTTTTGAATTTACCATTTTAAGAATTGTTTTCGAATTTACCTTTTTAAATAACTGTTCCCAAGTTGGCATACAGAAGTTAACTTCCAGTTAAGTTTGTCGTTGGAGTACTTGCCTCTATTGTTGAGCAGAGTCTAATAAATGTTTGTTTGTTTTTATAAAACCTGACTCCATTGTTGCCCGTCACGTGACGTTTCAAATTACTGTTTGAAATGACACGACAATAGTTCTGACAAGGATAGTAGAACAAAATAAACACACGTTAAAACAAGTCCCCAAATGACTGCAATATTCTTGAAGCCACTCCTGACAGCATTTACAGATGGGCAATGAATATTGGCCCTGGCAGTCATGTCCCCAACCTGCAAATGAATAAAAATTTCCCTCAAATTCTGCTTGATGAAGAGACTGATATGCAGTCCAGATTTATCAACTGTAAAAATGCATAAAAGTTTAAGAATCACAAACAAGAGAAGATCTGCAGATGCTTGAAATCAGACTAATACACACAAAATGCAAGAGGAACTTGGCAGACCAGGCAGCACCCATGAAAAAAAGTAAACGGTTGACGGTCCTGATGAAGGGTCTTGGCCCAAAATGTCGACTGTTTACTCTTTTCTATAGATGCTCCCTGGCCTGCTGAGGTCCTCCAGCATTTTGTGTGTGTCACAGTAAAGATTAACTTATGCGTAGGTCTGTGATTGACGATGGTTAATCATCTCATCCTACATCATTATTCTAAGTGATTAGCTTTGTAACATGCACATTGAAACATACAGTAAAATGCATCATTTGTGTCAAATCAAATCAGGGGGATTGTGCTGGGCAGCCTGACGTTTCTGGCGCCAAAATAGCATGCCTCAAACACATTAACCCTAACCATATGTCATTGGAATGCGGAAGGAAACCAAATCACCCAGAGGAAACCCAAGCAGTGACAGGGAGAATGGACATACAAACTCATTACAATTAGCTCTGGGAATCAAACCCCAATCTTAAAGATGGAGCTTAAATAGTATTATGCTAACCATTACCCTATCATGCCTTAACTTTCAACCAATTTCACCATTTTCATCAATGACTTCTCTTCCATCAACAGATCCGAAGTGGAGACATTGATAGCATTTCCCTAGCATTTAGATACCACAGAAGTTACTAGCCATATATCAGTTCATGCCTGAACACAGCCTAGGCCATGCAATCCATGCTCAAAATGTACTCTCAAGAGTTAGATCAAGGACATTAGGATACAGGACGAGTAATAATGATGGACGTTTCATTTTCTGAGATGCTGCATATGAAACGTCTAATAGAAATCTCATCGATAAAAAAATACCAAACCGGGGGGTACACGTATCTCAGAATAGGCAGCACAGTGCAAGTATCCATCCTGATGTGCCACACTTCGAGATTGCAAAGGTAATTACATCAGAGATTCTTAAGGTCCTTCAGTCAAGAAATTACCAATTTAGGAAACAAGCCGATCCTCCAGATTCAAACATCAAAAACATGAGAAAATCTGCAGATGCTGGAAATCCAAAACAACACACACAACATCAATCATGTTTTTATTTATTCTTTCATCTTGGACGGAGGTGCCAGGGTTGCAAATTTGTACTCTGCTAGTTAGATCTGAGAGTGGTGCCCCCTTTATTCAACTTGTGCTCTCAAGTATTGGGTTGAATATAATGATAGCCATGGACCAACGTCACATGGTCAAATTAGGATGTTGTACCACCACCATAGGGGAGAACCCAATTTCACGATTCTTCCCACTCTTTTCCCCACCATCCACCCTACCCCCAATTACCTTTACCGATATTAATTCAGGAAAGGAAGTCAGTAACTCTTGCAGTAAAACTCACAAACTCATGATGTCAAGATATACCTTCTGAGCGTAGAACTATTCGTGTCCAACAGTAAAACCATTGCCAAGCTGTCAGAACAAATGAGAAGGCTAAATCATGGCCAAAGGGCAATCCGTAAAATGGTCAGATTGAGAGAAACATAAACCGTGCCATGTTGGGGGGCTCAAACTAAAAATACTTCCGATGAGTTGAAAATGCATTCATCAAGAGAGTGATTATAATGAGGAACTCTACCACAAGGAGCACTTTTTTTTTTAAAATGGCATGGATGCATTTAAGGAGAAGCATGATAAACTTATGGGACACATAGATGGTAGCGCTGATGGGAGGGAGCATATTTAGAGATTAAATATCAGATTGAACTTATTAAATTGTTCCTACACTCCAAATGTTAATGTACTTTCCTGTAAAATGTCATAATAAAATACCTAAAATTAAAACATCTGAGCTCAGTGTTTTAATATCCTCTGCAGTCAATTTCAACTTGTATATTGACTTTATTGTTTTTGATTTGTTTCTCTTGATATAGACCCTTTATGGTAGATTTCTTTGTATGAAATTCAACATTCAGCCCTGGTGAACTGCCAAATGGAGGGAAACAAAAATTGCTCATTCATTTCTTTTATGTGCTTCCCAAGAGTGAAAAGTTGATTGTTTTGGTGCTATTTCACTACAATAGTCTTTGCATGTTTTCAGACATGTGCATTGAATACAACATTTTCTTTAAGGTAGAATCATAAATGAAACTTCTGCAATATGCAGTTTGGCACATGAATTGCTCCAATAATTTTCATCTGTGAATGACTAGATCAAGTGGTGGTATAATCTGCTATAATCACAGGAGAACTAAAAACACCACAATAAGTTTACATGCAGAGAATTTAAATGATTAAAATTATTTACAATCACAAATTAATCCCAATTTCTTTTGAACCATTAAATATCAAAAATAAAAACTGATAATTTATTTTCAAAGTATTATTGCAGAATTTGGCTTACACTTAATGTCTTAAGAGACACAAAAAATGTGTTTAAATTCTGCAGGTATCACTAATCAGAAATTGTCCATTAAAGGAGCATTTATAGAAAGTAAAAGTTCAAAGTTCAAAATAAAATTTATCATCAGAGTACATGCATGTCACCATACACAACCCTGAGACTATTTTTCTGTGGGCATACTTAGCAAATCTGTAGAACAGTAACTGTAAACAGTAAACATCAGGAACTGTAAACAAGCTGTGCAAATACAGATATAAATAAATAGCAATAAACAATGAGCATGTAATAACAACATAACAGAGTCTTTAAATGAATTCATAAATGAGTGTAGTTATCCCCTTTTGTTCAAGAGCCTGATGGTTGAGGGGTAGTAACTGTTCTTGAACCCGGTGGTGCGAGTCCTGAGGCTCTTGTACCTTCTACCTGATGGTAACAGCAAGAAAAGAGCATGGCCTGGTTAATGAGGGATGCTGCTTTTCTATGGTAACGTTTCATGTTGATGTGATCAACATGACAAAATTATTTATATCTTCTAAATATAAAGCTTAGTCTGACTTTCCAAGTGTGAGCCAGTTCATCATTTGTTCTGGTCACAATCGTTGAATCCTCCTTAGCACCTACTCAATTATTTCTGGCTAAGTTACTGCATGGCTCTGGGAACACCTTTATGAGTTATTCAGTTCCCTCAAAAAAATTAAACTAGTAGAGTTGCTTCTCTTAATGCTCAGGCCCCAAGAAGCAACAAGACTATTAGCAGTATCAATCAAGGTTATCAGATGTACTCTTTTCAAATGAGGAAAGAATTACATAGTTTACATTAATTAAGTATGACCTACACTTCCAGGTGTCCACTAGCCACGTTTCTGATGCAGTCTAGACAGTTAAGAATTTGATTGTTTCTGTGGTATTCAAAAGGTTACGTTTGTCAGTAAAGGGAGAGGAGTATTGCAAACTGATGCTACAATGTTTTGCTTTCATCCCTCAAGAGCAACTTGATTCAATGAATAGGATTTTACTCATTAACCATGGTTAATTCATCAATCTTTTTTAGCTGCTGTTGTCAACACAAATTTCAACTGCTGCCAATGATATAAAGTTCATTGGTATTAACTGTTAAGAGTTCGAAAACCCAATAGAATATTCTCAGAAACTACGATCTGATCCAAAGCTGAGTCAATGTGGAATGCAGCAAGATACATTTCTAAATATCTTCTCGCACAATGTTAAGTATAGCACACAGCTTTCAACACCTTACACCCCATTCCAATTATATATTTAGAGTTTCACCATTCCCAGATCAGTCCGAGTTTGTTTAGTAACGTCAGGAACAGGAACGTACATCTCCTGGTTGATGTTGTTCACAACCAAGAAAATGAAATGGCACTGTGCAGTTTTTGTTTGCAGTTCATGTACAGGTTTGGACTCGAGAATGTTTTGCACTTAGCCCAAGGTCAGCTGTGAAAATTCTGCTGAGATAACTGGTGCCATAAAGTCACAACTGGAACACACAAGCTTAGGGGTATTAACCCTTGGAAGGAGCATAAGAAGAGTAAGTCACTCATCCTGTCAACAATGTTCCATGATTCAATTCGATTGTGGCTCAATTTCAGCTCATTTCCATTTGTCTCAAGTTCAAGTTTATTCTCAGAGACATACATACCCACCAAATGCTAAGAAAATTAACTGATTGCACCTGCAGTGCTGTACATAACAGATATTTCAAACATAAGTTAACATAAACTTAAATTAGCATAACATATAGATAACTACATGATAAAGTCAGCAAACAAACCAAATTATATTAGTGCAATTTGAAGAGAGAAAGGAATTATGGTACCCTGTTCAATAGACATCCATCATCAAACGCAGGGCCTCACAGTAGCGTTGTAGTTAGCACATTGCTTTAAAGCGCCAGTGATCACCAGTCGGGGTTCAATTCCCACTGCTGCTTACAAGAAGTTCGTACATTCTCCCCGTGACCTCTGGATGCTTCAGTTTCATCCCACACTCCAAAGATGTACTGCTGGATTTAGGGAGTTGTGGGCATGCTCGGATAACACAGGAAACATGGGGACACTTGCAGGCTGCGCAGCACAGTCCTCACTGATTTGATTTGACACAAACAACACTTATCACTGTACATTTTGATGTACATGTGACAAATAAAGGTCATCTATTAAAAAATTCTGCCAATAAACAGTTCTAAATTTTCCTCAGATTTCTTCTATGTAAACTGTTTTCTCAATTTACAAAACTGGTTGGATCTCTTTTAAAGATTAATTCGTATTATCTGTGGTCACTTTTGCAGAAGACATTATTTTTTCTCCAAATCAACCCAGTAATTTCCCCCCATAACCTAGTCCCCCTCAACCCGTCAACACAATAATCTGCAGTTCATGAGGAAATATTGAGAAACGTCTCACAGTGTTTTTATGTAGCTGACAGGAGCTTCAACATGTCCAGAGAAATGCAGAAGTCTCTGAGAGCGAATAGCTGCTGACCGAGGGAAAGCTGCCCGAGTCTGTGAACTTGCTCATAGACATATAGTTGAAAGGGGTAAGTTGTGGAGATTCTCAACCACGTAGTGTGAAAAATCCACATCTAGATTCCACGCTGGGTTACAAGCAGCAAGAGGAGAGCACCTTCATTCATTTCAGTGGAGAATACCTTCCATTTGGATTGCTTCCAAAGCCATGCTCAGACCACAGTATTCTACTTCACTTTTGCCACTGTAGATGGTGGAGGGATGTAATGAAGCAGTTGTGGAATAATCTGCCCTTCAGATGAGAGGTGAATGTTGAAATAAGCATTATTCAATAGGAGTCACTGGGGTGGGGCTGAGGGGGAAACAATGACTTTTATAGAGATTTCCACATTCACAACACAACACAACACAAAATCAACCTTGCCCTGTTGCAATAGTAAGTCCAGAAGTGGCAGTACTGGTAGGCTGGCCAAAGACACGAGCATCAAAAAGGTACTTGCAAAGGACAGTCCAGGGAACGGCTTTTACATGGGGAAATTTACAGCAGGCATTCAGACATTCAGTGCCCAGTTTTGAAAAGAAGTATAATTACCAAACAGCACTATTAAGTCTGCTAAAAAGTTTCTATAGAGCATCTATAGTATGATTCACTACATAACTCACACAGGCTCTGACCATGTTATTGAGAGGGAGACTATGATCGTCACAGTAGATGCAGAAGCTGAACTCTCTTTAGCAGAATTTTCTCCAAAAGTTTGTAACGAGTGCATGCATTGGCCACAATTTGCCTCCAGGTTCTGCTTAGAGCAAGGGGAATGCTTCACCAGAACAAAGTGAGAGTAACACTGATGCAGAACCATATAATATGCCACCAGAACAGCAACTGTACACTGCTGCTGGGCCTTCACAGGACCAAAGTCAGAGATTATCAGCCTTGCAGTAGGCCTCTTGTGAGTGCCAGAAGCCATCAGCTGCTGTGGCAAAATCCCTGGCAGGGGTTGTTGAAGAACTTCTACTGCTGTTGTTTTATCAGTGCTGCACTGAAGCATCAACCTCTCACTTTTTTTAAAGTTTATGAATGGGATTTGAACCCACAATCTTCTGACTGAGGTGAAATTGTAACAAACCAAACAGGGTTGTCTCAATTGAGAATGAACAGCTTCAGCCTGCCCTCCTCTCTGAACCTGAGAGTACAAATCCAAGAAGGTACCTGCCCATGTTGCGACAATTCCATCAATTTGTAAGTCAATGAGACCAAAATTATTCTTTTTCGGCCACAGTCAGGACTTCCATAAGTTTGCTGAAGATCCTGTAACTTTAAATAAAGTCCCAGAAAAGAAAGAGAAGTGCTATGAAGAATGTCACAAAAAACGGTTCTAATCTTCTATCACCAGATTTACCACCCGCTGGCTAAAGAAATCCTTATCTCTGTTCTAAGGGATGTCCCTCTGGGTGAGTTATGATGTGAGAATGGGAAAGTCCATTCTAAACCTGTCCTGTTCTTGACTGATGGGCAGTCTCAACAGTTAGTGCGCACTTTGTCTTGCACTGAAAGGTAAAATTGTTTGAATAGCAGTTCTTGCACCTATAGAACAAGAAAAGAAAATCAGCTTGCCCCATTCACAATTATGGCTGATAATTGCTTTACTTCCTCTTCTGTGTCAGTTCCTGTGGCAGTCAGTTCTCTATTCTTGTAAATATTTATCTCTTTCCTCTTGAAAATTCCCACTGTGCTCTCCTTTGCCATCTTTTAGAACAGAGAATTTCAGAGATTCACCACACTTTGTGGAAGAAATTCTGTTGTACCTTAAGCTTTTTGTAACCCTGCCTCCACACTCAAGATTCTCCCAATAGTGGACATATCTCCATTCTGCCTCATTTCCAAAGAATTATGAATGCTTCAATAAGATCACTCCTTATTCTTCTAAATTCGAACAAACATAGATCATGTCAGCAACATAGCGACAGTTCCTAAAATAATCCACAGGAAATTTATCAGATAGGAATTTACAAGTCATGTAAAAGAGATATGAAGGTAGCTGATGAATAACTTCCAACTTATTTCTCAAAATCTATATCCTTGATTAAGTGTGGGAAATGTTGAGAGTAATTTAGGTCAGGAATTAAGTGCTGGAGGCAGCTGCAGAAGATACATAAAAGGCTAATATTAGATGAGCACAGGGGACTGAAGGAACCAAGTTATAACATTTATTTATTTATTGAGATACAGCACAGGGTAGGCCCATACGGCCCTTCAAACTATGTCACCCAGCAATCCCCCAACTTAATCCTAGCCTAATTATCAATAATTTATAATCACCAATTCATCTGCCAACCGGTATGTCTTTGGCTGTGGGAGGAAGCAGAAGCACCTGGAGGCAACCCACGTGGTCACAGGGGAATGTACAAACTCTTTGCAGGCAGCGATGGGAATTGAACCTATGTCACCTGTATTGTAAAGCATTGTGCTATTCACTTTGCTGCCATGCTGCCCCATGCCTTGGGGAAAACTTAAATGAGGATGACAATCTTAAAATTGTGGCTCTGAACAATTCTCTCTCACACATTTCAGACAGGAAGGACTGGTCATTTAAATTGATAACTATAAAGCTCAGAATTCAAAGGGAGATGCGATGATGAAAATCATTATGAAATACAAGTGCATTCAATTTTGCTTTCAGAAATAATTTTACCTTTGAGGTGATGGCCAGCAACATCTCCAAGAAAAAGATTTTCCTTCTGTATTTTCAGTCTAAGTTTTTTTTTTGCACTGGGAGCATAGAGTTCTTTCTCCCAGTCATAATTTTCCATTAGTAGCTGAAGACGCCAAGATACAGAAAAAAAGATGTTTTGCAGACCCAAAAGGAGAAGTGAAAAAAAATTTTTTGAATCCACTGGTATTTAATGGCACAATACACAAAGAGCTGGAGGAACACAGCAAGCTAGGCAGCATCTATGCAGATAATGGACAGTGAATATTGTGGGTCAAGACCCTTCATCCGGTCTGAAAGAAAAGTGGCGGGGGGGGGTATAATAGGATGTGGGGTAGGAAGGGATAGAACAAGAGCTGGCAGATGATAGATGGATCCAGGTGAGGGGGTGATAGTGAAGCGAATGGAAATGAAGTGAGAAGCAGGGAGATGATAGATGTAAGTTACAAAGGGCTAAAGGTAATGGAATCAAATCAATGAAGGTACAGCATGAAATAGTAGGGAGGGAAGAAGAGGGAGGGAGGAGTAAGAGGGAAGAAGAGGGAGAGAGTGTTAGAGGGTAATGTAAAACAAGTGCTTCAGAAGGGAAAGTGCTTCGATACTTCCACCTTTCTCACGGAAGTGAGATAAGAGATTAAATTTGACATGTGTGAACTGATGGAAAGATGGAAAGAACAATACACACCATAATCAAATTCCCGTTCAATTAGACCACCAGCATGTTCTCATTGCCACAGTTGTTCATTTTATCAGCTAATTAAGGGTTGAAATTTATGGGTTGTATTCTTCTAATATAAGAAGAATATATTAGATATTCTATTGGTTTACTCTTGGCTTTTAATTGTCATTAAGGAAAGTCATCCAGTTTGGATTAGTGGAGAGTCATATAGATATGATAGGAGGTACTATCATCCAGCAGCACTCACATCTACAGCAATGAAGTGCTTTGAGAGGTTGGTTATATCTAGAATCAACTCCTACCTAAGCAAGAATCTGGACACACTGCAATTTGCCTCTCACCACAAAAGGTCTACAGTGGATACGACCTCATTGGTTCTTCATGTGACTTTAGATCACCTGGACAATACTAGTATTTGCATCAGGCTGTTATGTATTGATTACAGCTCAGCGTTTAACACAATCATTCCTGAATTTTTAATCAAAAAGCTCCAAATCCTGGGATTCTGTACCTCCCTCTGCAACTGAGCCCTTGACTTCCTCACCAGAAGACAAACGTCTGTGCGGATAGAAAATAACTCCGCTGATAATCACCACTGACACATATCAAGAATGTATGCTTAGTCCACTGCTCTACTCTCTCTGTGGTTAGACACAGTTCAAATGCCATCTACAAATTTGCTGATGACACAACTATTGTTGGAAGAATTTCAGATGATGATAACAAAGTGTATAGCGGCGAGTCAGATCGGCTGGTTGAGTGGTTTTGTAGTCACAACCTTGCACTCAATGTTAGTAAAACCAAAGCATTGATTGTAATCTTGCACTGGACTTCAATAAGACCAAAGAATTGATGGTGGACTTCAGAAAGGGTAGAATGAGGGAACACACCTTAGTCCTCACTGAGGAATCAGACATGGAAAAGGTGAACAATTTCATATTCCTGGATATCAAACATCCCTGACAACCTATCCTGGGCCCAACATATCAATGCAGTTACAAAGAAGGCACAACAGCAGCGAAATTTCATTATGAGTTTAAGGAGATTTGGTATGTCACCAAAGACACTCACAAATTTCTACAGAGCATTCTAACTGGCTGCATCACCATCTGGTGTGGGGGGAGAACTGCACAGGATTGAAATAAGCTGCAGAAATTTTTAAACTCAGTCAGCTTCATCATGGGCACCAGTTTCCCCAACATCCAGAGATTGTCAAGGAACGATCCTTCAAAAAAGTGACATTCATCATTAAGGACCCCCATCACCCAGGACATGCCCTCTTCTCATTGCTACCATCAGTGGGGAGGAACAGGAGCCTGAAGGCACACACTCAACCATTCAGGAATAGATTCTTCCCCTCTGCCAGCAGATTTCTGAATGGACATTGAACCCATAAACACTCATTTTCTATTTTGCATTACTTATTTAATTTAACTATATATATATATATACTTCTTACAGTAACTTGTTTTTATTATAAATTACAATGTACTACTGCTGCATAACAAAAGTCATGACCTACACCAATGATATTAACCCTGATTGTGATTCTGATATGCAGCAAGGAAATTGGCCTTTCAGCCCGACTAGGCCATGCCCTCCAAGATGCCTTCCTGACCGAACCCATTTGACTGCATTTATTCTATATTTCCCTAAACCTTTCCTACCCATAAAACTGTTCAAATGTTTAAACTTCATTCAAACAATGCATCAATTTTCAGTCTCTTCTAAGTTAAATCTTGCACTAATAATGATGTGTTCACAATTCAGTCTAACAGAACTAATAAAAACATACAACATAATAACAGACCAATGTCATTACCATGATATCAGCAGTATGCCAGAACAATCAAGCCTGACCATTAGCTCACATGTATACACATTGAAAGCAGAGTAGCCATGTGCAACATCCCTAACAGGATATTCATGAACATTCAAATTCTCCACTATCCATGCTTGTTCTTTACAGATCATATTGACCAAGAAAAGATGTTTCCAAGTAGGTCCTTGAGGTGTCTGCATTTTCAATCCACTGAAATGTTCTCTCTTCCAGAAAATATGAATTACCCACTAATAAAGAACTTACATTTCTGCCACTTTTTAATTAATAGGAATTAGCCAGTTTAATAGGATTTTACAAGAAGCAAAATTATGATTGATTGAATATACAAAACAAGGATTTCATTAGACAGCAATTTATCAATTACTACCTAGAAATGTAATGTCCTTCCTCGAGCAAGTATGGTATAGCTGACAACTTGAATTAATCTTAGTATTTGAATACTTACTTACTGAGGTACTTTCAGATGTCTCTCTTATCTCTGGTGTTCCATCCAGTCATAAAGGAACTCTGACCCATTGCCTACTCATATTTTTAAGTTAATTCCTTTTCTACAAATGAACAGGGCTATATTTCAACTACCATCATTCGTACCACTAATACAGTATCTTTAACAGCTTGATGTGTGATTCAAAGCATCCAGTGCACTAATTAGTTTTAGGAAACCAGAAATATAATTGGATTGAAGGCATTTGTGTTCATTCAAAAGCTGAAAACTAACCAATATGATAGATGCAGATAGTGTTTGTCCTGCTACAAAGTCAGATGAGATATTAGTCATGCTCAATTATTCTAAAAAGGTGTGCACATGAATATTCTTTACCATAAAAATACCATGCTGGGTGAATGGCTAGCCGAAAAGAAAGGAGTCAATGGAGATATGAAAACAGAGGATTCGTCAGATAATGTTGTGGATGAAGAAACCAAGAGGAGAGATCATATCGTAAAGGGGGCATTTGAAGGATTAATAAGAGAATACATCAGTGAACTAAATGCTTCTTCCTAAGATCAAGATGCACATCCTAGAAAGAAGAAAATGAGTGGGAGTGGGAACGTGAGCAGGATTGGGACGGTGAGTGAGACCATGATAAGGATCGTGAGAGAAACAAGGATAATGAAAGGGACTGTGACCAAGAAAACATGATAAATAGAGAGGGGAAGAAGCCAAGACCAGGAGAGAAGCAAGGATCAAAGTAGATCCAGAGAGAAAAGCCAGGAAAGGAGGAAGAAAGATGTCCAAAGCTGTCAGAACCACTTCCTGCAAGCTCAGAATCAACTCTGACAACCACCATGGAGAAGACCCCAGAGCCTGAGGTTGTTTTCACAGCAAGAAGATTCACCTGCCAAGCATAAGGACATTATCATACAAGAGTAAGAAAGCCTCCATAGTATATGTACTGTGTGTAAGTTGGGATGCATTCTATATTGAATTGGAGTTCATAGCTAAGCAGGGAAGAATGTTGTGTATTTAATATTTCAGTAATATTTGATTAATATTGTAAACACTTTGTTACATTAAGTATTCTTTGTTGCTTACATAATACATTGTAGGTTATATGTAAAAGTACATAAATCACACCAGCATGTGATTCGTGTGCGCCTCGCTTAAAGTAAAAACTAAACTAAGACCTGTTCTCCTGGGATCCCATCTTTTCCTTTCAATTTGCTTTATGTTTTGGAGTTACAGAACATTACTGTTAAATAGCAGCCTAACAAAACTGTGTGGTTATTGTCACTACAACAGCACCATTGAGCGTATCCTTGTGAAAATTTTCTTTTCTACAGCAGAAAACATCTTAAAGTTGATTTCCTTTGAGCCCAGTTCTGAAAGGTGCTGGAGTGTTAGGTTTAATAGATGTTGCTTACAATTTTGACTACTATGGTGCTGTTGTAGTCCAAATACAGTGCTAATAAATCTTATTAAAATGGTTCATAATGCAGATACTTGTGAAGTAAGATGTTTCCATTTTTGCTAAATCTGATTACCAAATATTGAAAGCATAATTCAATATCAAATATTGGTAAAACAAAGCCATGCTCATTCCAGCATATACTGTACACAACTGCCTCAAACACAAATACTATACCGTGGTCATGGCAATCTTCAGCAGAACTGTTCAAATAATGCCCCAAAAATCAACCAAAACAGTGAATGTTAGGAAAACATTCCAAAGAATAAAATAGCAAAAATGTGAAAATATTAATACAATATCCAAAACATCGCATCATTTGCCTTGTAGATCTTATTTGACTTTTATATGTGCATGTTGCAAATGAAAACAGTTGTCTATCAAGTCTTTGCACAATGTATAAACAAACACACAATGCTTTTGTCCAAAACCACTCTATTCTGCAACTGTTTCCCAAGCAATGATTTTGGAAAGCCATGTCTCATTAATTTAAGGAACAGATTTCAAATCACGCTAGTGTATCCCATTCGAAGTATAAGTCTTGTAAGACAGGTTATCTCCAATTTTCTATCATTTCTTTTAATTCTTTGCAGTGGATTTCAGCAAACAGTAGCTATCAGGAATTTTATTGTTGCATTTGCAATAATCCTAACTGTATAAAACTTTTATCTTGAGTCCAATAGCCTGTTTAAAAGTAAACACATACTTTGGCACCATTAGCACCGGTGAACCACAAGGCTGTGTGTTTAGCCCCTTGCTCTACTTGCTTTATACTTATGTCTGTGAGACTAAACACAGTTCCAATGTCATACTTAAGTTTGCTAACGACACCACTGTTGTTGGCCAAATCAAAGATGGTGGTTGAATTGTGCCACAAGAAGAACCTCTCACTCAACATCAGCAAAACCTGTGGTAAACCATATATATATGTTGTAACTGGGTTACCTGTCTGGACACACCCCTCTGCTGACTGTCCCTGTGGTTCCTCCCACAGACCCCTGAATAAAGGCGATTGCGCTATTGCTCCTCCTCCTCAATCCAGGGGCAGACACTCAGCATGGTGGAGGTCACATTTTACTGCTAATAAAAGCCTTTCAGTATTTACTCTACTTCTAGTCTTTTGGAGTTATTGATGGTGCATCAAAACCAAAGAGCTGATTATTGACGACAGAAAGCGGAAACCGGTGGTCCATGAGCCAGACCTCATTAGGAGGTCGAAAGTGGAGAGGAAAGTTTCTTCAAACTCCTATCATTTCAGAGGATCTGCCCTGGAACCAGCACATAAATGCCATTACAGAGAAGGCACAGCAACACCTTTACTTTCTCAGAACTTTGCACAGATTCAAAATGTCATCTAAAATTTTGACAGACTTCTAAAGGTGCACTGTTGAGAGTATACTGACTGATTGCATCACGGCCTGATATGGAAACACCAATGGCCAAGAATGGAAACGCTTACAAAAAATGGTGGATATATCCCAGTCCATTACAGGAGAAACACTCCCCACCTTTGAGCACATCTTCAAGGAGCACTGCCACAAGAAAGCAGCATCTATTAACAAGGACCTCCATCCAGGCCATTCTCTCTTCTCACTGCTACCATTGTGAAGGAGGTAGAGAAGCCTTAGGTTCCACAGCACCCACTTCAGAAACAGTTATTACCCCTCAACTATCAGGATCCTGAACCAGTATGGATGACTTAACTCACATCAACACTGAACTGATTCCAATACTTATAGACCTACTTGCAAGACTCTACAACTTATGTTCTCAATATTGTTAATTCAACTATTATTATTATTACTCGTTTTTTGAGTGTTTGCAGTTTGTCTTCTTTTGCACATTGGTTGTCAGTCTTTGTGTGCAGTTTTTCATTGGTTCGACTGCATTTCATTATTCTACTGTGAATGCCTACAAGAAAATGAATCTCAGGGCAATATATAGTGACAAATGTACATTGATAATAAATTTTCTTTGAACTTTGTCATTTCTTCACAGCTCAATAACAGAATGAATGTTACATTTTTTCCCATTCTTCACTGAATAGTTCAGCCTTGCTGAATACCAGTGAATGAATGTTTAATGTACTGCATTAACGCCTCCTTTAAAAGCAACTGCCAGGACATTTTCATGACCCCACTCAGCATTAATATTAACCTGTCATTCAATTTCAGTGGCCTTCCTGTAGCAGTATTTCTGACAATGTGAAATACCCATCATATTTGAAAAGGATTACAGTCGCAAACTAATGCAGAACAGTGATGATTTAGATCATTGGTAAATGCACTAATCCTCAGAGGACACAAGCTGTGGTACATAATAAAATCTTTATACAAAATTCAAGAACTGCTGTTAATTTACCAGATGAGCAATCCGGAGATTTGACTTCAAATCCCTACCAAAGTAGCCGTGCGATTTAAGGTTAGTCAATTATGTGGCATTTGAGGGAACAAAGAACTTGTCTTAATAATAATGACAATGAAAACTAGCAAACCATTGTAAAAAAAAACATTGGCTTCACGAATGTCCAGTAAGATAGTTAAATCTACCACCCTTACATTGTCTAGCCTAACTGAGAGTCCTGGCCTGATGTGGTTGAATCTTAAAGGCCCTCTGAAGTGGCCTAGCAAGTTGCTCTGTTGTTCATTACTGTAACAAACAAACAGGCAAAAAAAACCTGGCATGGAACTTGGACATGGCACAGTTGATCCCAGGCCAGACGATCTTACCAAGAATTCCTCAAATTTCTGAGGACTTGGAGAACCATCACATAAACTAATCAAGCAACAGCCTGTCACAGTCAGACACACAGAATCATACCTGTCATACATTACTAGAGACCCCCTCCATCACAATCCAATAGGATTAACCCACTGGACATAGTAGCACTTTGGTATATACGGAGGGGGGGGGGGGGGAAGGTGCAATAGACTACTGAACCTCAATATTCACCCAGGACCTTATTAAGTCTCATGTCATCATGTCAAATACAAGCAAAAAAACCTTCTCCTGGTTTTGGCTTTCTGTTTTCTCTTAGATGATGCATTGCTGTTTCTCCACGCTGAGCCATAGGGAGGCAGCAAGGCTGTAGAATATACTGTACAAATAAAGCAGACAGAGCCCTGAAGGATCTGGGTGCTCTGCTCTCTGCTGGGCTTGGACAAGGACAAGGGATGAACCAATATATCCAAGGAAGATCCACTGAGAGAAATGA
Organism: Mobula hypostoma; assembly: GCF_963921235.1. Lineage (NCBI taxonomy): Eukaryota > Metazoa > Chordata > Chondrichthyes > Myliobatiformes > Myliobatidae > Mobula > Mobula hypostoma. The sequence goes on along the minus strand of NC_086102.1, from coordinate 63,211,696 downwards.
CCTATATCTACAAGGAAACTACTGTACTGTGAAAAGTGTTTGGCACATATATGTAGCTAGGATGCCTAAGACTGTAGTAATTTTATGTTTTTCACTGTACTGCTGCCACAAAAAAATATGAATGATGACAAAACCTGATTCTGATATGGGTCTCTATCGTGGACTGACAGTGGGAGAGTGGCAGGGAGTAGGGAATCATGATTGGGAAAAGGGGAAGGGAGAGGGAAGGGGTCAGGAAGCACCAGAGAGACATTCTGTCATGATTAATAAACCAATTGTTTGGAATCAAATGACCTTGCCTGGTACCTCAGGGCTGGGTGTGTCTGCACCCGCACAACCCCCACCCCTGGCCCTCCTTCTCTGCCACCCATCCCACAGCACTCCACCCTTACCTTCCCAATATCCTTTGTTCCTGCCAGACTAACAAGCTTGCTCTCTGCTCTATGTTGACAAATAGAGTACTGTGCAAATGTCTTAGGCAGCCTAAATATATATGTATATATGCCTAAGACTTTTGCACAGTACTGTGTTTCCCATGTTCAGAGCTAGGACAGCTTCCATCACATTGCGTGCACTATTAACATGCTAAATGGAATAGACTTGGGGCAAATCTAGCATCTCAAAACTGGGAATCCATGCTCTTGTCAATCATCAATAGCAGCAAAACATTCACCATCTCAGTCTTTAATCTCATGGTTGAGCAATCCATCACTCTGCTATAGCAAGCAAGCCAAAGGATGAACTGTGGTGCATTGAGTGTGGAAAGGAACTTGAGGAGGCATTCAGCAAATGATGATGTGCCAGCCAAGTGAAACTACAGAACAGGAAATTGTGCTTGCTTAACGGCACAAAAAAAGCATTAACAGGCAGAGGAAAGTGATTAGCAAAACCACAGATCAGATCAAAATTATTTTCCTTACATCATGAGTTTTGTAGTGGGGATGTCCCTTTAAGTTTGCACATGATTTAATCCCATTCACTATTTCTCAGCTAAAGCTCATGATTGTGTGCAACAAACCAAGCCAATATTCAGTAATGGGATGGAGTAGAAAGTAACATCAATATCACCAAAGCAATAACTAGTTCAAACAAGCAAGTGTTTAACCACCTACTCTTGAAATGCAATAGCATTACCATCATTGAGATATCTTAATTGCTGGCAGAAACACATTTAGACCAACCACATGAACACCGTGACTACAAAAGCAGGTCAGATTGGCTATCTTGCAGTGAGTGCCTCATGCCTTTATAATCCAAGGCCTTTCCCTCATTAACAAAGCAGAAATCAGGAGTGTAATGGAATGCTCTCCATTTGCCTGGATCAATGCAATTCCGACAACTTCAAAAAGATCAATACCATCACAGACCTTGCAGTGATTGGGGATGATCAGCCATGATCACAGTGAATGGCGGTGCTGGCTCGAAGGGCCGAATGGCCTACTCCTGCACCGATTGTCTATCGTCAATAACACTGGCTCTTCACTGTTTTTGGGTCAAAATCCTATTATTTCTTCTGCTTCTGATTCCAGCCCAAAACAGTGCTCACCTTAACCTCATATTTGAGCCCGAATGCTTCCACATTGACTGAATCATCCTCCATTGTTTCTGCCACCTCCAACAGGATTCCACAGGCCAACAGATCTTTCCCTCCACTTTAAATATTCTGAAGGGAACACTTTGTGTGTTACTTTCTGATCTGCTCTTTCATATCCAATCTGAACTCCCTTTTCTCAAAGATTCTCCATGAAATTGCAGGAGATTCTACAGATACAAAGCAGAGGTGCTGAACCATAAGACCATAAGACAAGGGAGCAGAATTAGGCCATTCAACCCATTGAGTCTGCTTTGCCATTTCATCATGGCTGAGTCATTTCCCTCTCAATCTTATTCACCTGCCTCCTCCCTATAACCTTTCATGTCCTGACAGATCAAGAACCTATCAACCTTGGTCTTAAATATACCCAATGACCTAGCCTCCACAGCCGACTGTGGCAACGGATTCCACGGATGCACCACCCTCTGGCTAAACAAATTCCTCCTCATCATCATTAAAAAGTGACATCCCTCTATTCTGAGGCTATGCCCTCTGGTCCTAGACTCCACTATCATAAGAAACATCCTGTCCACATCCACTGTATCTAAGCCTTTCAACATTTAATAGGTATCAATGAGATTCCTCCTCATTCTGCTAAACTTCAGTGAGAAAAGCCCCAGAGCCATAAAATCCTCCTCATACAATAAGCCTTTAATTCATGGAATCATTCTCGTGAATCTCTTCTGAACTCTCTCCAATGTCAGCACATCGTTTCTTAGATAAGGAGCCCAAAACTGCTCAGAATACTCAGGTGAGGTCTCAACAGTACCTTATAAAGCCTCAGTTTTACATAGTTGTGCTTATATGTTAAGGATCCAGCCTGAACACTGGGTCGAAGGGCCTCTGCTGGTAGCTCTGGATCACAACAGTCTTTAATTTCTGTTTTCTTTCACCTGGCCATGTGGGTTCTGGCCCAGCCCCTTTCCTTTTTGAACTTCCTCTAATTACCTGCTTGTCTCCTCATTTGCACCCACCTGTTTCTAATTTTCACTCATTACCCTGTCCATTTAAACCCCGCCTAGACTAGCATTCTCTGCCAGTTTGTCCCAGTTCTAACCCGTGTTGTTCTAGCCTGTCACTGTGACTTCTGCCAACTGATTTTGCGTTTTGAATTTTGCCTGTTCTTGGACCTGATTTTTGCCTGTGTGCTCAAAATTGTCTGCCTTGCCTGACTGCCTTGCCTGACTGTCTTTCCTGGTAAGACCTCTGCCTGCCATTTTGGATTCGTGTCTGCCTTCTGTTTTTGAAAGACTGCTGCCTTTGTGCTCCCTGATAAATCCTGGTGGAAAAAGTATTCATTGGTCTGCACTTGAGTCCCACCGAAACCCGACAGAACGAACTGGACAAGATGGATTCAGCAGACCCCAACCAGGTGCATGAGGCCCTCTCCTGACAGGGTGTGTTGTTAGGGAGACATGAAACACAGTTCACCTCCATCAACCAGTTGATGGAAGCCTTCTCCGCCACTCTGAGCAGTATAGCCTCCCAGCTACAGCAGATTCAGCTGGCGCTGAGCTCTAACCTGCCTTCTCTCGCTGTGCCATCAGCCTCACAGGCTCCAACCCAACCAGCCCGAGAGCCCCGTTTACCTCCACCTGAACTTTACAATGGTGAACCAGGCACCCACAGATCCTTCCTGCCTCAATGCTTGCTGATTTTTGAGCTGCAGCCCACTACCTTTCCCACTGATCCATCCCGTGTCGCTTATGTTATCACGCTGCTGTCAGAAAGAGCAAGAGAGTGGGGTCCGGGGGGGGTCACAAAGAACCACCAGGATGCATCTGACCTCTTCCCAGCCAGCACCCAGATCCCCTTCCCCGAGTCCTCAGTCACCCCCATGCAGATTGATCGTACCCGTCTGTCTCCTTTGGAAAGAAGGAGGAGAGTCAGTACCAACTCTTGTCTGTATTGTGGTCAGGCTGGTCACTATGTATCTACCTGTCCTGTAAAAGCCAACGTTCGCTCGTAAAGAGGGGACTATGGGCGAGCAGTACTTCCTTCCCCTGGTTCCCCGTCACTCGAACCCTGCTACCTGCTTTTATACTGGCTGAAGGGAGGAGACGCATCGTTTCAGTTTTTATCGACTCTGGGGCTGAGGGAAACTTTATCAGTTCCAGCTTTGCGGCCAATCTCGGGATGCCACTCTCCCGTCTGAAGCAACCCCTGGAGGCCAGCGGCTTAACTGGAGTGAAACTTGCCATGGTTACCCACTCTACAGCTCTGGTGAGTCTCCTCGTTTCTGGCAATCACCAGGAGAGCATTGCCTTCCATGTGATAGATGCCCCCAAAGCTGACGTTGTGTTAGGCCACCCATGTCTAGCTCAGCACAGTCCACACATTGATTGGTCTAATAAGAGTGTTAAGCTGGAGTCCCTTCTGCCTAAATCATTGCCTGTGTGTTGCTCGTGCTACTCAAAGTCTGATCCTTTGCCTACAGAAGAGTTTCCCGATCTGTCCTCTGTACCCCCTGAATATCTGGACCTAAAGCTGGTATTCAGCAAGACTCGGGACACCACCTGACCCCCACATTGTCCCTATGACTGCGCTATAGATCTCCTTCTGGGAACCACGCCATCTAGGGACTGCCTATATTCCCTGTCTCCACCTGAAAGGGAAGCGATGGACGAGTATATCCAGGAGGCCCTAGCTGCAGGAATTATCTGTCCTTCTTCCTCCCCAGCAGGTGCAGGGTTCTTCTTTGTGGCCAGGAAGTACGGGTCCCTGCATCCTTGCATGGACTATAGAGGTCTCAATGAGGTCACCATTAAGAACTGCTATCCTCTTCCTCTTATGTCATCTGCTCTTGAATTGCTCCAGGGTGCTTCTATCTTCTCCAAGCTCGACCTCCGCAACGCTTACCATCTGGTCCGCATAAGAGAGGGGGGTGAGTGGAAGACCGCGTTCAATACACCATCTGGGCACTACGAATATTTGGTAATGCATTTTGGACTTTCTAATGGTCCTGCTGTGTTCCAGTCCCTGGTGAATGACGTCCTCAGAGACATGTTGAATCAATTTGTATTTGTGTACTTGGATGACATTCTGATATTTTCTAGGTCCCTCTTTGAACACATCCAGCACGTCTGCCGGGTGCTCCAACGACTCCTGGAGAATCAGTTATTCGTGAAGGTGGAGAAGTGTGAATTTCACCGGAGTTCAACTTCATTTCTGGGATATGTGGTCAGCGCTGGAGGAATCCAGATGGACCCTCAGAAGATCAAGGTGGTAGAGGAGTGGCCACAACCTGCCTCTCGACGAGATGTCCAACACTTTCTTGGGTTTGCCAACTTCTATCGCTGATTCATTCGAAATTTCAGCATCCTGGCCGCCCCGCTGACTGCTCTAACCTCCTCCAAGTTGAAGCATCTGGAATCCAGCAGCCGAGAAAGCCTTTACTGATCTAAAGACTCGTTTCACCACGGCACCTATCCTCCTTCAGCCCGATCCTACAAGGCAGTTTCTTGTAGAGACTGATGTCTCTGATGTAAGAGTAGGGACTATACGGTCAGTGTTCAGCAGAGGATGACAAGCTACACCCGTGCTCCTTCCCACAAATTTTCACCTGCAGAACGCAACTATGACATCGGCAATCGAGAGGGGAGGTTGAATCTGTGGTCCAGTCTGCCCGGCAGGGTGAGTCTGTTCCTAGTACTTGCCTTGCTAATCTATTGTACGTTCCCCAGTCTGTCTGCTCCCAGGTTCTCCAGTGGGGACACACCTCCAGACTGGCATGTCACCCTGGCATCAGATGCACGACGGCTTTCATCAGTCGAAGATTTTGGTGGCCATCCCTGAGGAAGGATGTTGAGAGCTTTATTTCTGCCTGCCCAGTCTATGCACAGAACAAGACCTTCAACCAGCCACCAACTGATCTCCTGCAACCCCTGCCTATTCCTAGAAGGCCATGGTCACACATTACACTGGACTTTGTCACCGGACTCCCTCCGTCCGATGGTAACACTACCGTTCTTACCAGAGTGGATCGTTTTTCTAAATCGGTCCACTTAGTTCCCCTTCCCAAGCTGCCCTCTGCCAAGGAGACTGCCAACCTGGTGATTCAGCATGTCTTCCGTAGTCACGGTCTCCCCGTCGAAGTGGTATTTGATAGAGGTTCGCAATTCACCTCCCACTTTTGGAGGGCCTTTCGCAAACTACTCAGGATCAGGGTTAACTCTGGGTTTCATCTACAGAGTAATGGCCAGACCAAGCGTGCTAATCAACAGATGGAGGTGATGTTCTGTTGTGTGATGTCTCAGGAATCTTCCTCTTGGAGTCAGCAACTTCCCTGGGTCGAGTACGCCATTAATTCTTTGCCTTCTGCTTCATCAGGTTTATCACCATTCCAGTGCTGTCTTGGCTATCAACCCCCCTTATTTGTATCTCAGGAGGAGGAAGTGGGCGTTCCCTCAGCCGAAGCGTTTGTCCAGAGGTGTTCACAGACCTGGAGACGAGCCTGAAAGGTGCTGCTTCAATCTACAGCCGGAATGAAACAGCAAGCAGACCGTCACTGCATCGAGGCCCCCCGTTACCGCCAGGGTCAGAAGGTGTGGTTATCTTCGCATGACATCCCCTTGAAGGTGGACTCCCGCAAGCTGGTGCCACGTTACATTGGACCTTTCCCCATCACCAAGGTGATCAGCCCTTCGGCGGTATGTCTAAAACTACCGCCTACCCTTCGCAGAATCCATCCTACATTCCATCTGTCATGGATTGAGCCCTTTGTCTGCAGCCCCCTCCCCCTCCCCATCTCATCGACAGCTCAGAGACCTTCACTGTCCAATTACTGGACATTCGACGCAGAGGTCGTGGACTGCGTTGATTGGGAGGGCTATGGCCCCGAAGAGAGGAGTCGGGTTCCCGCTTGAGATATCCTGGATCCCTCTCTCATTAAGGACTTTCATAGGAGCCATCCCGTACCAGCAAGAAGGGTGTCTGGAGATGCCCAAGGTGGGGGGGGGGGGCTACGGTTAAGGATCTGGCCTGAACATAGGGTCGAAGGGCCTCTGCTGGTAGCGCTGGATCACAACAGTCTATAATTTCTGTTTTCTTTCACCTGGCCATGTGGGTTCTGGCCCAGCCCCTTTCCTTTTTGGACTTCCTCCAATTACCTGCTTGTCTCCTTATTTGCATCCACCTGTTTCTAATTTTCACTCATTACTCTGTCCATTTAAACCCTACCTTGACTAGCATTCTCTGCCAGTTTATCCCAGTTCTGACCTGTGTTGTTCTAGCCTGTCATTGTGACTTCTGCCAACTGATTTTGCCTGTTCTTGGACCTGACTTTTGCCTGTGTGCTCTGGATTGTCTGCCCTCGCCTAACTGCCTTTCCTGGTAAGACCTCTGCCTGCCATTTTGGATTTGTGCCTGCCTTCTGTTTCTGAAAGACTGTTGCCTTCGTGCTCCCTAATAAATCCTGGTGAAAAAGTATTCATTGGTCTGCACTTGAGTCCCACTGAAAACTGACATTATATTCTAGTCCTCTTGAAATGATCGCTAACATTGCATTTGTCTTCTGCACCACCAACTCAACCTGCAAATTAACCTTTAGTAAATCCTGCATGAATGCTCCCAAATCCCTTTGAATCTTGGAGTTTTGAATTTTCTCCTATAGAAAACTGCCAATGCTTCTACTCCTTTGACCAAAGTGCATGACTTTACACTTCCTGACACTGTATTCCATTTGCTACTTCTTTGCCAATTCTCCTAATCTGTCCAAGTCAGTCTGCAGCCTCACTGCATCCTCAGCACTAACTGCACCTCCACCTATCTTTGTATGTTTTGCAAACTTGGTCACAAAGCCTTCAATTCTATCATCCAAATCATTGGCATATGACATAAAAATAAGTGGACCCAAAATCAACCTCTGCAGAACACCATTAGTTATACATAGCCAATTAGAAAAGGCTCCCTTTATTCCAAAACTTTGCCTCCTGCCAATCAATCAATGCTCTGTCAATGCCAATATCTTTCCTGTAATACCATGGGCCTTTGTCTTGTTAAACAGCTCGTTTGCCGTACTTCGCCAAAGACCTTCTGAACATCCAAGTACACAACATCCATCAATTTTCCTTTGTCTATCCTGCTTCTTATTTTCGCAAAGATTTCTGATAGATTTGTCAGGTAAGATCTTTCCCTTGAGGAAATCATGCTAACCATGGCCTATTTTATCATGTGTTCCAAAACCACATTATTAACATTTGACTCCAATATCTTCCCAATCATTAAGGTCAGGATAACTGCCCTATAATTTCCTTTCTTCTGCCTTCCTCTGTTCTTGAAGAGAAGAGTGACATTTGCAATTTTCCACACCTCTGGAACCATTCCATAATCAAATGATTCTTGAAAGATCATTACAAATGTCTCCATAATGTCTTCAGCTCCCTCTTTTAGAACCCTTGGGTGCAGTCCACCTGATCCAGCTGACTTCATATGGAGTGAAAGGGCTGCCATATGAGGAATGTTTGGTAGCTCTTGGGCTGTATTCCCTGGAGTTCAGGAGAATGAGAGGGGATCTCATAGAAACATTTGGAATGTTAAAAGGCCTGACAGATTAGATGTGGCAAAGTTATTTCTCATGGTAGGGAATCCTAGGAAAAAAGGGCATGATTTCAGAATTGAAGGACGTCCTTTTAGAACTGAGATGCGGAGAAATTACTTTAGTCAAAGGGTGGTGAATCAGTGGAATTTGTTGCCACAAGCAGTTGTGGAGGCCAAGTTATTTTGTGTATTTAAGGCAGAGATAGATAGGTTCTTGATTAGCCAGGGCATCAAAGGGTATGGGGAGAAAGCAGGGGAGTGGGGATGACTGGAAGAATTGGATCAGCCCAAAATTGAAAGGTGGAGCAGACTCATTGGGCTGAATGCCCTACTTCTGCCCCTATATTTTATGGTCTTAAGGTCTTATGGACTTATCCACCTTCAGAACTTTTAGCTTCCTAAATACCTTCTCCCTGGTAATAGCAACTGACTCACTTCTACCCTGTCATTCTTGAACTTCTAGTATACTGCTAGTGTCTTCCATAGTGAAGACAGGTGCAAAATAAATACTCAGTCAATCCTTGTCCCCCATTACTACCTTTCCATGCCACTTTCCAGTGGCCTACTATCTACTGATGCCTTTCTTCAACTCTATACATCTGAGAAAAACGTTTGGTATCCTCTTTGATATTGTTGGCTAGTTTACCTTCATATTTCATCTATTCTCCCTTTATGGATTTTTAGTTGTCTTCTATTGGTTTTTAAAAGCTTACCAGTCCTTGAACTTCCCACCAATTTTTGCTCTAAGTTCCATCTCTTTTGCTTTTATATTGGCTTTGACTTCTCTTGTCAGCCACAGTTGCATCAGCCTGCCTTTAGAATACTTCTGGTTTGGGATAGGTCTATCCTGCGCCTTCCAGATTTCTCCCAGAAACTCCAGCCTTTGCTGCTCTGCTGTTACCCTGCTAGTGTCCCTTCCAGCTTTGGCCAGCTCCTATCTGATGCCTCTGCAATTCTCTTTACTCCACCGTAATACTAATATACCTGAGTTTAGCTGCTCCTTCTCAAATTGCAACTATCATATTATGTCATGGTCTCCTTTGGATTCTTTCACCTTAAGCTCACTTATCAAATCCAGTTTATTACACAATACCCAATCCAGAATAACTGATCCCACATGCTGCTCTAAAATGCCATTCTACAAACTCTCGGGATTCAGCGCAGACCTGATCTTCCCAATCTACCTGCAAGCTGAAATGCCCCATGATTATTACAACATTGCCCTTTTGACAAGCCTTTTTTTAAATCTCTCATTGCAATTTGTAGCCCACAACCTAGCTACTGTTTGGAGGTCTGAATATAACTCTCATCAGGGTGTTTTTACCCTTGCAGTTTCTTAATTCTACCCACAAGGATTCTACATCTTCCGATCCTATGTCACCACTCTCTAAGGATTTGATTTCATGTTTTACCAACAGAGTGACACCACCTCCTCTGTATCCTACACTTTCAAAACAATTTCTATCCTTGTATGTTAAGCTCCCAATTATAATCCCTTTTCAGTGATGCCCACAGTCATACCTGCCATTCACCAACTGTGCTACAAGATCATCTATTTTATTCCCCTATGCTGTGTGCATTCAAATATAAAACCATCAGTCTCATACTGAACAACCTGATCAATGTTGTCCCCATTCTACACTGCAACTTATCCCACTAACTGCAATTTTGCCCTATCATCTGGCTGTCCTTCCTGACAGTCTCATTACGCAATGAATTGAATTAACTTTATTTCTTACATCCTTCACATTCATGAGGAGTAAAAACCTTTGTTTCATCTCTGTCTAAAAGTGCAATGGGCAATCATAGTAATTTATAATAATTTATAATAAATAGAACAGTCAATGTAACATAGAAATACACTCAAATCAGTGTGAGTTACAGGCTGATGGCCTGGTGGAAGAAGCTGTCCCGGAGCCTGTTGGTCCTGTCTTTTATGCTGTGGTACCGTTTCCTGGATGGTAGCAGCTGGAATAGATTGTGGTTGAGGTGACTCAGGCCCTTTTTTCACACCAATCTTCGTAAATGTCCTGAAGCATGGGAAGTTCATAACTACAGATGTGCTGGGCTGTCCACACCACTTTCTGCAGAATCCTGCTATTAAGGGAGGTACAGTTCCCATACCAGGCAGTGATGCAGTCAGTCTGGATGCTGTCAATTGTGCCCATGTAGAAAGTTCTTAGGATTTTGGGGTCCATACCAAAGTTCCTTGACTGTCTGAGGTGAAAGAGGTGCTGTTGTGCCTTTTTTGCCACACAGCTGGTGCCTCTGTTTGTAAACCAACATCCCTATCCTTCAGTTAGTCCTGACGAAGGGTCTCGGCCTGAAACGTCGACTGCGCCTCTTCCTATAGATGCTGCCTGGCCTGCTGCATTCACCAGCAACTTTGATGTATGTTGCTTGAATTTCCAGCATCTGCAGAATTCCTGTTGTTCCCTATCCTCAGCCCTATCACTCCAGATCCCATTCCCCTGCAAGTTAGTTTAAACCCACCCCAACAGCTTTAGCAAACCTGCCCGCAAGGATATTGCTTATATACCTGCAAATACTACCCAAGATTCATCATCTTGCAGGTACTCAGAACAGAACAAAGAAGTGCGACAGAATCAATGGAAAAAAAAATCTACATACAAGCAAACACTGACAAACTGTGCAAATGCAAAAAGAAACAAGTAATAATAATTATAAATAAATAAATATACACATACGTAAATAATACTGAGAACATGGGTTGCAGAGTCCTTGAAAGTGAATCCATAGGTTGTGTTCAATGATTAGTTCAGTGCTGTGGTGGGTGAAGGTGGCCACGCTGGCTCAGGAACAATAGCAACTATTCTTCCTAGTAGCAGCAGTTAGAAGAGAGCATAGCCTTAGAAGATGGAGGTCCTTTATGATGGATGCTGCTTTCTTGCGGCAGCGCTCCTTGTAAATGAGCTCAATAGGAGGATATTCATGAACAACCACAAAAATTTTCACAATGTAAAAATAATTTAACTATTACTCATCTGTGTTTAAGGTTGATTCTCCCATTGAATGGGCAATGTATTTCCTGCAAAAATTTTGGAGTTGTAATGAAGTATTGGAAGAAAGACTTAAGTTTTCACTTACTAGATCTGCAAATTCTCTATTTGATCTTCATGATTCATCTGAGCACACAATTTACACTGGTATTTCAGAACAATATCACAGGAGTGCTGAAAAGTTGTGATTGCTGACATTAAGATGACTTGATAGCCAAAGCTGCACCAGCCCCATAGATCAATGTAACTTATCTTACAGAGTAGTGATCTCCTCAGACCAAATCTCCTTTCATTACCAGATAAAATGAATAATATACAGTACTTGCAATATGTTGTGCTGTGCAGATTAGCTATCACTTTGTTTATGGAATAATGTACATTCAATACCCTGAGGAGGTAATAACATCCTTGTGGGAATTAACTTCTTTCTTAATTTGTTAATGAGAAATGAGGTAAGGAATCATTTTGATTTTTTTTAAGTTCAAAGTGACCAAATGCCAGGCATTATGCAATAGAATATCCACAATATGCTGGAGGAACTCAGCAGGCCAGGCAGCATCCATTGAAAAGAGTACAGTTGACATTTCGGGCCGAGACTCTTCAGCAGGATTTCCAGCATCTGCAGATTTTCTCTTGTGTAAAATAGAACATGATGCATTCAATGGCTGGGTTCACATAAAAAAAAAAGAAAAAGCAATTTAGCTGTGATGACTGGCCACTCAAAGGATCCAGTCAATGTAAAGTATTATCAACAAGGATGGTCATGTACTAACATTATCTCCCGCACCACTGACAAAGTCTGGATGAATTGCTTTATCCCTGTAAAGATAATTACTAAGAGCACACTGCGTATTTTTCAGCCTTTTGGCATCAATAAGGTGTTGATGAATTTGAAAAGAGTTTGAGAAAAAAGCATGTGATTTCAAGACGTACAATCACAAATCCCAAGCCAACTTCTCTGCAGTGTGGCATTTGGCAGAAGAGCCTTTTTCACCTGAGCTTTGAACTGCCTGTGTTTACAGATAATGTAACCTCTTAGCGCACTGGGGGAAAAACTAAGCAGTTTCCAGGAGTCCAAGGCCAAAATGTCTTCCTCAAAGAAGGTAATCTAAAATAACTTATCCAGTTAATTGATTTATTCGGTTCATGGAGAACCCTACTGTGTTAAATATTCTTTGAAATTTGCTTCCATAATAATTGAAGCTTCATTTCAAAAGCTGTGTTTTGGTCATTAAGTGTCCCAGCAAGTCATTTACTTTCTTATAATTTCTCTGATATAAAGAAAAACCAAATTGAAGCCTGTGAGTGCATAGCCAATGCTACTGTTTGAAGCCTTCAATATCAGTTATAAATTCAAACCCCCTGAGGATCGCCACCTTGTCATGGTGGAGAGGTTTCTCAGTTTCTGAGATCCCGACAGCGATGCTGTTTGGAGCTTAGCCCCTATTTCTTAGAACATACTCCAAATCCCTCGTACGTCATAAAGCAGAAATAGAAGGATAAACTACTGGAAATAAGACTTTCAAAGACTAAAGAACAAAGTTACTGGACCTCAAACAATTTATGTCCAACACAGTCTAAAAAGTATTACATTTATTAAACCCCTCAGCTCTCTTTATTCCAGTAGGAAAACAGGAAATATGGGTTTCCAAAGCCAGTTGTGCATTGTAATGGTTTAGCAAGTTTACTGTAAATTAGGGTTAGGAAATGCACAGTCTGACTTCAACCAAATACTTTGGTAAACATCAGACACCTCCAGTCACAGTGCAAGAATAAATGGTGTGGGAGACCTGCTTATAATTTTAATGCTTTGCTGTGAATGCATAATTTACCAGTTACATACATTATGGCTATGAATTCCCTTATTCCCAAACTGTTACCATGATTCTAATCAGCATTCATCTCCATTAAATTGATACACATTGTTCTGTCCCATTATAACTGAATCAAACAGACTAATTTACAACAACTGAGATGAATGCTGACTGGAATTAGACCCGGAATTTGCATGTCTTTTGTTATTTATACAGAAAGATATTTAAGATAAAAGTAACTTGTGAAATGGTTCCAATGCGTCCAATCCTTTTCATAAAATGGACCATCAGTGGGAATTAAATAATTATGTTTTTTAAAAAAAAAATGCTCAGCTCATTTTGCAGCAGTAGCAATTTACATAACCTCTCCTAACAAATAACACAATGATGTACGGCCATAATTATCTGCAAAATGTTCTTAATGAGCATGAGATGCATTTTACAGAACAAAAAATCATTTTCTTTCAGCTGGAAACCCTGTACTGGAGATTTATAAATTGTGAATCCTGCACGCAAGTTTATATTTACATATTTATCATCCTTTTCTTTCTATCAACAAGTCTTTAATTTTACTTTTTAGAAATTGCCATTACTTGTTAAACTACACATAAAAGAACAAGTTCACTGACTTTAAATCATGGAAGTATTTTCATGGAAGTTAGAACGGTTATGAAAATTCTTCTATCTTACACAGTCATTAACACATAGCAAATACTTCAGTTTCAAAAGTGATTCAGTTATAACATTTGTCAAGTGCAAAACACACACAATCCTAGTTGAAACTAATTTGAGTGTCCATCTAATAGTTTACCCAAAAGGATATTAAATAAATTGTAGCATTTGATTTTTTTTTAAAAGAACTAACATGAAAACAAAATCCTGAAATGCATTATGGGCAGAGCTTTAATTTCCAATGGTAGACAGCTTCCATTCTGTTAAAACCATGATGCAGTTTTTCATCCAGTGCTCCATTTTACTCTTCTTTGTCTTGAAAGTTATCCTGTAAAAATTAATTTTAATTAACTTTTCTGGATTGTGAATCCCTATTATTGTCCACCCCTAAATCTCACTGCTTCCTTCTTGTCCCTGTCTTATCCTTCTGGTGAGGATATTCCTAAAGAATGATTTACAGGCTGTTCCCAGAGGTTTGTAAAACCAAACTTGGGAATCATTATGAATAAATTGGTGTTGTACTAACTTTCTCACTATATGAAATCTGCCATCAACCACCATCTCGATGATAATCATCATCTGAAATATGACAGCCTCAAGGCAATGAGATGCCCCCCGAAGATTCCCACTGCATTTTCTATTTAACAAAGTTGCCATCATCCAGGCCGAGCACTCTTCTTGCTGATGCCATTAGGAAGGAGGTAAAGGAGTCTTAGGTCCCACACCATCAGATTCCTGAACCAATGCAGATGACTTCACTCACCTCAGCACTGAGCTGTCCCAAAACCTATGGAGTGGCTTCCCGGGACTTACCACCTTTGTTCTCAATATTTATTTATTTACTCATTTTATTAAGTTTTAAAATTTGTAATCACGCAGTTTCTCTTATGCACATTAGTTGTTCGTCCGTCTTTGTGTAGTTTTTAATTGTTTCTATTGTGTTCCTTTGCATCTAATGTGCATGCCCACAAGAAAATGAATTGCAGGGTAGTACATGTTGATATACACTCAGTGGCCACTTTATTAGGTACAGCTGCTCGGTTATGCAAATACCTAATTAGCCAATCATGCAGCAACGACTCACTGCATAAAAGCATGCAGGCATGGTCCATGGACTCAGTTGTTGCCTGACCAAACATCAGCATAGGAAAGAAATGTGATTTAAGTGACTTTGATTGTGGAATGATTGCTGTTTGTGGCCAGACCGAGTGGCTTGAGTATCTCAGAAACTGATGATTTTCATATACAACAATCTCTAATGTTTACAGAGAATGGTGTGAAAAACAACAGAAAAATCTAGTGACCAGCAGTTCTGTGGGCATAAAGACCTTGCTAATGAGAGAGGTTAGAGGAGAATGGCCAGACTGGTTCAAGCTGACTGGAAGGCAGCAATAACTCAAAAAACTACAAGTTATAACACCGGTGTGCAGAAGAGCATTTCTGAACAGAAAACAGTCAATCCTTGAAGTAGATGGGCTACAGCATGGGACCACAGACATACACTCTGTGGCCTCTTTATTAGCCACTGAATGTATCGCTGCTGTAGCTGAAGATATTCATCCTTGTTATCTGCAACACCACTAAGTTTTGATTATCTGAAAACATACTAATCCATCCTCCTACATTCACAATCAAGTCACTAATATATACAGTACATCACAAACAACAAGGGTTCCAGCAATGACCTCTGAAGTACACCATGGATGCAAATCAGAAGAATCCTCGTACCACTATTTTGTGCCTCTTATCAGCAAGCCAATTTTAGATCCAATTAGCCAGCTCACCTTGGCTCCCATGTACCTTAACCTTCTGGACCAGTCTACAATGTAAGACTTCAATCCAATATCTTAAAGATTACATGGGTGACATTTACTAGCCTGCCTTCAATATTTTCGTTACTTCCAGAAAAAGCTCAATCAATATCAAGAGGTAGTATTTCCCCTGTACAAAGCCATACTGATTATCCCTGCCTTTCCAAATATATATAAACCTGATTCCTAAAGTATTATTTGCAATAATTTCCCTATCACTGGCCTGTAGTTACCTGGCTAATCCTACCTGCCCTCCTTAAATAAAAGAGAATTAGCTATTCTCTGGTCTGTCAACATTTCACCTTCGGTCACGGAAAATTCAAAAGCATATGCCTGACCCCTAGCTATCATATTTTGCTTCCAACAGCATCTGGGAAAGATCTCATCCATCGCCAGAGAGATAAACTTTTATGCATTTCATCCTGCTCCCCCCACCATCTTACACCTTCTCCTTCCTAACGATGACATGCTCCAGATCACCAGTGTACCCCTTCTGAACTGACTACAGAATCACAGAATACAACAGCACAGAAATAACCCTTCCACCTACCTACACTTTACCAATAAGAAATGAGACTTTTCTTTTCACAAACAAGAGAAAACCTGCAGATACTAGAAGTCCAAGCAGCGCATACAAAACGCTGGAGGAACTCAGCAGACCAGGTAGCATCTATGGAGAAGAGTACAGTCAACGATTCGGACCAAGACACTTTTATAAGTTTCCGCTCTCACTCACAGAATTTAATTTATCTTGTGACTCATGTTAATATGACTGCTATGATATTCCTTTTACTTTTCATAAAGTGTTTCAAAAAAAACCAGCTTTTCCAACTCCCCCAGTTGTCGTTTATGATAATCCTTCAATATGATTAGTTGCTTGGGCAGGTACACAACGTCACAGATATACAACAATTGAGCTGTTCATCAATTGTAAATCATGTTTAGAGCTTGTCACCAAACCATGGTTTCCTTGAGTGGGATCTTTGTCTTAGACTGTAATACCATAACACCTCGGAGCAGAATCAGGCAATTTGGCCCATGAAGTCTGCTCTGCCAGTCGATTATGGTTGATTTATTTTCTCTTTCAACCCCATCCACCTTCCTTTTCTTCAACTCTCTCAAAGCTGAAACATTGTCGATTGTCTTGACCTCATATATCCCATTTAATAATGAATGAGACCATCAGTGTGGCTCAGGGATCCGAATAGTTTCAGAAAGGGTCTAAGAGGACATAAGTAAAATAAACTAGGAATCGATTTACTTACATTGAAAAAAGAAAAGATGACACTATTGGTTAAGTATCAATTTCTTCTTCTGCATATCCATTCAAGTTTAAAGTGCAAATAAAATCCAATTAACTCACCTTCCTTCACTTTCCCTGCAGCTTAATGAGCTTTTCTGTCCTTGTACTGATGAAGGGTCTGTGATCTGAAACATTAAACTTGGTATCTCTTTACATAGATATGGCCTGGCCACAGAATACTTCCACCATTTCCTGTTTTATTTTAGATTTCAAGCAAATTTTTTTAAAATTTCAAATAGACACACAATTTATTGATCATATTTTGGATTTCTTTTTAATGCTTTACCCACAGAAAAGATTAGAGGGAAAGCAATTTGCACTTGCAAGTTCTGTTTTGAAACAATACAGAACCTGTATAATAGCGGGTAAAGAAGATAACAGAGAATAGTTAAAACATGAATGAGCTAATTTTGACACGAGTTCCTGAAAAGCTTAAAACAATAAGTAATTTATCAGCCTGTGTCATGTGGTTAATTAATTAGCTCATTATACCCAAGGAGTGGGCGTCTGTGTTTCTTCATGTTCAGTGGGGTTTGCCTGACATTTTCTGTCCCCTCAAATTTTGAATGCAGGGAAGTACAAGAACAAAGGCATAGCCACTCAGTTCAGTTATTAAACACAAAGATACAAAGTATGGTCATTAGAAACTAAGCAAGCATGCAAACAAATGTCCCACTGATAAGGGACACAGTTCTGCATTCATTATATCTTACCATTGCGAGTTAAATTGTTCCAAATTGTACAACATGACTCTGTAAGCTCAATTGACCTGAAATGAAGCAATGAAACAATTTAATTCTGGTCACTTCATACTGAGCGTTTCTCAGGTCTGAGTTTGTTCAGAGTAGAGGAACCTATTTAAGCACATGTGAAAACTTGATTTGTATCACTGTGAATTATGCTAATGGTAAAAGTCTGCTATGGCAAGACAGACAGAAGTGCTTGAGTATTCTACCTGTTCAGTAGGCTTGATAAGATTGATTTCATGCAGATGTGTTGTTTATAATCTTCCTCTTTCTTCTGCATTTTTCTGGAATAAATGCCCTGCTTTTGTTAGGAATTTTTATCCCCAGATCAGATCCAGATCGCAATCATTCATTGACTTCAATTTCTATTGCTAATCATCCAGACCACAAGAATACACAGAGTCACTAATTTTACGTAAAGTGATGAGCTTACTCACTCAAGTAGAGGAGCAATTTCTATTGGTTGGATCAACCACCTCTCATTCTACTTAGTTCCTTGTTTGACTTGCCTACTCTACTGCAGAATAAAATAGCCCACAATTCAAATAAATCACCCTGTCACGTAATACAATTGGAAAAAACTGAACAAATGCATGTGCAAGCATTAGATTCAGCATGAAACATAAGGTAGCTTCACCACTAGTGGTCCAGGTTCCACCACTGAACAGACAGTGAAAGTCTAATATCTCAGAAGAAATTAAAGGATCTATTCATCTTAAAGGAAATATGTGACACAATGAATCTGAATAGATATTTGCTAGAAACAAACATTTGTAACATGATTCACACAAAAGAGTTCTGAAACACCACGACTATGTGTTCAAATAACAGACGGGTCTCAAGGTGCTGTTTAGCATTTAGTAAAGAAATATTTTCATTTAAGCCAAATGAAACATTAAGTAACTAACTCCAATAATCGGTTTCCATACATTAATAAGTATTACTGTAACGATTTAAAAGCTAACACATAGATTATTTATTCAGTCAAACATATTCGGGCAACAAAAGTACATAGCGAAGTACAAATCATTATGACTAAAATTCTCAGTTTATTCATCCTGATGGAGCACTCCAAGAACAGCAATATAAATTCACAGCTTGCAGTTCATGGTTGCATAGTTTAACATGTGGATTGTAATTCGCTCGCTGAAAATTTTATTTGGCATGTGCTAGACTGGTTAAAAGCTCACAAATTGCAAAGATGTTCATTTTCTCCAGACTAAAGTCAAGTTCATTTATTATTGTGCTTCATACATTCGCAGAAATACACCACATCACTTTGAACTTGATCATTTTCTACTTCCAAGAGACCAAACAACTAAAATCGTATTTACTAATGTATTCTCATTCTAACTGATTTTAATTTATGTGAAAAAATATTTTTTAAATCAGATGATTAAATTTTGTTTAACTTTAGCAAATAATGCCAATATTTCCCAGCCCCATTCACAATCTAATCAATTAATGCAGGTTGCAGACATCCCACCTTGCAAAAACTCATTTCAGGGAGGTCTCAACCTCATAGCAGTCTGTGTCAATGAATTTGTTAATTTTGCAAGACATCAGATTCACAGAGACAGCTGACCTCTGAATTCTGTCTTAATGTGCCATGTTCACAATAGCTGCTGTCTTGGTTGATGAGCAGGCATAGTTTTTTGCTATTTCTGAATCAGGAAACATTTTCCTGAACAGCTTGCCTGTGCGCTTACACACCTGGAATGGCAGGTTATGCTCAGCGATGAAAGGTGTAAAGTACACCTCAGCTCTAGTGACCTTCTCTGTCAGACTTTGGTTTTCTGCTGAAAAGAACTGTGAAATACTTGAGCAGCTTTTCCTGCGCTTAGCCTCCCTAATAGGTTGTGGTCCCTAAAAGAAATAAAAGCATAAGGTGTATCCTTATTACAGGTGTGAGTCGCTTAACGTCCATTCGGACAATGTCCAATCACATATACATCTGTAGTCACACACACATATTGCCTACTATAATTGGGATCAAAACTTACTTTTTTACACCGAAATGGGGGATTTTAAATGAGTGATTGAGAAGTTCTGTGTCTTCAAGTTCAAGTTTATTGTCATCTGGCTGATTGTCCACAAACGAAACAGCCTCTGTCTGGACCACGGTGTAGCCACAATACATATGTCACGCACACCACATAAAACAATATATTACCATATTATTTAATAAAGTGTAATTCAAAATGCATATAAAGTGAGCAGCACAGGTAAACAGTTCACTGTCCTAATGACGAGACCTCGGTGGTGGCCGGGTAGTTATTAAAATCGGTTTTTCTTCTGAAAACGGCTGTGCTTAAACCCATCCCATCGCGGGCTTCGATGTACCTGTAGATGGAAGTGTTTCAGGAAAAAAAAACAAAGAATTTGCTTGCTGCAAGCGTGTTTTTAAAGATGCCTTTGCGGACGATTTTGGAATTTTGCTCCAATTTAAATCCCACCCTAATCCCCCTTAAATTGACTGTAAAGCCTGCCCACAGAGAAAACTGATAGGTCTACTTAGCACAAAGAGAGACCAATCAGGATGCTCTCTCTGTCACTCGCTCTCTCTGTCTCTCTGTCACTCCCTCTCCCTCCCCCTACTCACTTTCAAAAAAATCAATTTCCGGGATATTGTATATAATTTGCAGACATCAGGAAGCCACTGTCGATATGCAGGAGACTCCCGGAACTTCTGGGAGAGGTGGGATGTCTGAGGTTGATGTTTTGAAAAGCAACTGTAATTTTTTCAGTGGTCATCTGGCCTCTCATGTACAGTACATGCTGGCCAAGATAGATACCATAACTGACTGAAATAAAAACAAATTCTCAATGCTTAACCTGACCTGAAACTCATTAAATTCCTGTTCCCGGTTAGTGACATTGCTGTTCATAGAAACCAAACTCTCCATCAAATTAAATCTACCTGCCGGCTTAATTTATTTCAAGGAAAACATGCACAGCCCGTTCAATCATTTGTTAAAACTATAATACTGCCATTCTATCCGCATTGTTGCTTTTTCTCTCTAGTACCAACACATTACTCTCATAATATGATTATCACCACAATTTCTCTCAGTGTGATCAGCATGTTCAGGTCTTTCATGCATGTGCTTAATCAAAAGAACCACTTTAACAAATATGTTACACTGTATACTTATTCATTTTGTTTCTTTGCACAGAAGATCTCGCACTCTACCAACCCCACATGCCAGTTGTTTGGCTAGAGGATTGAAGAAAACAAAATAATAGATTGTTGTCTTTTATGGGTAATGACATGAAATTTTTATATAACCTAGACGGTTCACACTCCGTTACTGAAGGCTACAGTGTATGGTTTGACTGAAATTTGTCTCATTTTCTGAGGGGCATTTGAGTAGAAGAGCTGCAGGTGCTTCATCAGGCCTCCTCTCTTTAACAGCTTCTTACACGGCAGCACACAAGTAGGTGAAAATTACCGAGCTCACAGTAGTTGAGTAAATTCAAGCCTAACTGATAGGCAGCTGTCAGTAAAATGGACAACCTGGGAGCATATTTTCATTGTATGATCAAATTTGGAGAAAGCTATATAAAAACAAGTATCTCAAAAGACAACTGGACTAGTTCACCTTATTGTAATATTTTCAATGCCAGGCTTCAAACGAATTATCTGAAACATTTATGCCAATTCGTTCTCCATCCCTCTTCTGACTTACAGAGTAACATTTTCTGAAACTTTCCAAACAGAGTTTCTTTCCAATCCATATATTTGGCACTGAGGTGACAACTTGTTCCTTCACAGAAAAAAATAGATAGGTAGATATTTTATTGATCCTGAAGGAAATTACAGTGTCATAGTGGCATTACAAGAGCACAGATATACAAATATTAGAAAAGAAGCAAGAAAGAATAAAAAGATAGTCTAACAGGAGGAGGTCATCACTTCCTCAGCTATAGGTTGACTCATTATAGAGCCTGATGGCTGAGAGTAGGAATTACTCCATATAGCACTCTTTGGAGCAGTGCAGTTGTCTTAGTCTATTACTAAAAGCGCTCCTCTGTTCAGCTGAGACAGCATGCAGAGGGTGAGAAACATTGTCCAAAATTGCCAGGATTTTCCACAGGGTCTTTTTTTTCTACTACAGACTCCAGTGTATCCATTTTGATTCCTATAACAGAGCCAGCCTTTCTAATCAGTTTATTGAGCCTGTTGGCATCACCCATGCTGATGCCATTGCCCCAGCACACCAGTGCATAGAAGACCGTACTGCAGCAACAGACTGGTAGAACATGTGAAGGACAGGCCTGCATACTCCAATGGACCTCTGTCTCTTCTGGCCCTTCTTGTACACAGCCTCTGTGTTGGTGCTCCACTCAAGTCTATCAATCAGTTTGCTCAGCAAGATGCAAGATGCCAATATCAAATAGAAAGATTTAGAAAAATTATTTGCCTGAATGTTCCATTTAAAAAGAAAAACATATTCTCACCATATTTTGAGAAGGTCCCAGATTTATTTTTGAGACTGTGCTGTGTTACATTATTTGCACCTCATTCTGAAGTAAGAGTAGGTCCTGATGTAAATTACATTGAGTTTTGCCTCCTATTTAACTGCCTAAAAAATCAGGGAAATGCCAAAAACACAAGAGGTTCTGCAGATACTGGAAATCCAGAGTAACATGCATAAAATTCTGGAGGAACTCAACAGGTCAGGTATCAATGGAAAGCAACAGAGTCAACGTTTCCCATGACCCTTCAGCAGTTGGCCGTTCATTGATGTTGCTTCACCTGCTGAATCTCTCCAGCTTTCAGGGAAATGCTAACCTCACAAGGATACTAAACTTGTGTGAATGTGCTTAAGATACTTCAGTAAATATTTAAAATCAAATAATAGGACTAATTAGGTAAAGTTTGTTTTATTTGTAATCCTATTTATTTTTATTCACCTACTGATCAATATCAATGGAGGCACTAGTTCCAATCACAATGTTAACTGAACAATAATATGAAAAGCAATACATGATTTGTGCTGCTGAGTTACTTGTTGGATCAGTGAGATTACCCAAACATACTGTACCTACAGAAAAGACTTCCATTACACTCCATCAAAGTTGCTGGTGAACGCAGCAGGCCAAGCAGCATCTCTAGGAAGAGGTACAGTACCTCTTCCTAGAGGTGCTGCCTGGCCTGCTGCGTTCACCAGCAACTGTGATGTGTGTTGCTTGAATTTCCAGCATCTGCAGAATTCCTCGTGTTTGCGTTCCATTACACTCCTATCTGTGAAGAGAAAATTAAAATCTCTTAACACCCCCAGGCCTGACCACAAGTATTCATGATCTAACTAACACATGGTTAGGTTAGAAGTGCATGGTCCAAAATGAACCATTTTCTTAAATAAATTGGGGTGGGGGAATGATGGTGCAGGAAGTGGTCAAGTGGAGTTGGGTAATGTAGTAGCTGCTGGAGATAATACAAGATACTGTAAGTAATATAGAGTCCATTTGTCCTGAAATAATTAGGAATACTTATCTGCCTTGAAGTTAAAGAGCAACTTGATTTCATTTGTGCATAGGGAGTAGTGAAAATACTTAACTGACTATAAAGTGCTGTCAGCTAGTCTGAAAGCCATTGGATAAATGTAAGTCTTTTATTTCACAATCAAGCAAACATTAACAGATAACTGCTAACTGGAAGTAACATGGGATAGACATGATAGCTAATGGATATGTTTATTTGCTTCAGCCTACTCCTACTATAGACCCTACCACCTCATGCTTATGTGGTCAAGATGTTCAAGGCCATTTGTTTAAACCTTCACGCTCTGCAAGAGGGCAGGTCAGCTTCAGGCATTGTACTCCTGAGATCCTTCCCTCAGAATGCTCTGGCAGGCAAAACTAGGGGCAAGCTTTGTCCTCAGATTTTGCTTAAATATGACATTGAGATTAAACTGATTGTGGTCATTGAGCCTAATCCCAGAAACATTGGGCTCCATGTAGGTTGCCCTGTGGCTGAAGGATTGAGGAATTCAACATCTGGCAAAGGGGTGATTGGTAACCTGTCTGGGAGTTGGATATCTGGTGGTGAGGGAGAGGTAAGCAAAAACCATGAATTTCTGAGATGAAGGGTGGAGATGCTTGTCACGGAAGGAAAATCAGGAGATCCCAAAGCACATTAGGGAAGGGAGAGTTGAGTTATGGATTGGAGATGGGGTGGGTTGATGGGAGTATCACATTTGTGTCTAAAGAAAGCAAGCTCAAGAATGTAATTAAGTATTTTATATCCTTTGAACTACAACAGTAAGACTATATTTATCCATTGAACACCCGACAAAGATCCAAGTTCCCCTCCATTGCTATATAATGAGGTCTACACAGGAATGACATTAAAATTGAAAAGAGAAATGTGACAAAGTATGTGGTCAAATTATTGAGGATGTAAAATAATTTTAAATGGTCAATATTTTGTTTCACTCACGGAAAAAATCTATTTTGCATTGTATTATTGAACTGAATTTCCAGGCACTGAACAATTCCATTATTCTATTTTATTCATTTATTTACATTCATTTCTTGTTTTCATCAATTTCCCTCTTCAGACCCTTGTATCAGCATCCATTATTTCTCATACATATCACACTAACAACTAGGAACTTCAAAATAACTTTAACTACAGTGCAAATCATGGGGAACAGTGGATGTCATGAGTTGCATGCATTGAATTTAAGTTGCTGAATAGGAATATCTAATTGTTCTTTCTCACAATGTGGTGCAGCCAAAGACAAGACAATCACATTGAAACGGATGCACTGGAGAGTCCTGTAACAATGTTGTATCCTTTTGTAATAAACAACCGCTTTGCTCATTGGTAGATATCAAACAAAAATAACAATATCAAGGAAGATCGTGCATTTTCAAGGATCAGTGGTACTTCAGGTACAATTCATCTTGACATTTAAATAAAGTAACTATTAAGAATATAGCAATGGCGTTTTTTAAATGATCATCACAATATATTATGATTTGAAAGCTGCCAGCATATGGATTATTATCTTGTTGGCATGTCTCCAATTTGCATCTTTCATGAGTTATTATATTGTTATGGCTGTATAAACACTTAAAAGTTAACCATTGTAAATATTATCATCTATAACAAAGCCACAACATCCTGGTCAAAATCACATAGAATTGCAGAGTTTTCTTATTAGCATACCTGAATTTTTAAAACATCTGTTCCTTCTCTCCAGAATCTCTTTCAAAGATTTTATTTTCAAGCAGGAATTAGATATCTCAATGAGATTCTGTGAATCTCCTGCCATATATCGCTGATCATTGTATGGAAGTATATTTAAATAAACAACCTGTTCCCCACTGGCTTGCCAGTTGAATATATGTCAGACTTGTGTTGCATCAACGGCTCAAAATTATATACTGTGCTGATGTTAACAGCTTACAATGTCTGGAAGATTCTTTTAGTGGCAAATGCCTGAGAATTTATCAACACAAATTAATCAAATAAACAAATATATCTATCACTCATACCCACTAACTGTACACGGAATGCATACTATTGGTTTCAATAGGTTATAGTTTGCATTGGGGAAGGCAGAAGGATGAAGGAGCAAGAGAGAAAACAGGGAAATTGGGAATGAAGACAGATGTGAGGTAAAGAGATGTAGAGAGAGGGAGACAGTGAGAGGAAAACTGGCCAGAGTGGGTATGATAGTGAATGAAAGGAGATGAGCAAAACTGGAAGTAAGAGGAAGAACCCTTCTCTCCCTGTTACTACCAAATTCTCTATTCTTCACGCTCATTCTCTCTCCCCCCCAACCACTTCTCTCCCACTACCCATCATCTGAATAGTCAAGAGGCTTTTTCCTAGGACTGAAATGGCTGCCACAAGAGGTTTAAGGTGCTGGGGAGTAGGTACAGAGGAGATGTCAGGGGTAAGTTTTTTTACGCAGAGAGTGGTGAGTGCGTGGAATGGGCTGCCAGCAACGGTAGTGGAGGCAGATACGATAGGATCTTTTAAGAGACTTTTGGATAGGTGCATGGAGCTTGGAAAAGTAGAGGGCTATAGGTAACCATAGTAATTTCTAAGGTAGGGAAATGTTTGGCACAACTTTGTGGGCCGAAGGTCCTGTATTGTGCTGTAGATTTTCTATGTTTTTCTATGTTTCTAGACAGTGATCACAGTATGGTTGAGTTCAACCTGAAATTTGATTTCAGGGGAGAAAGTAAAGTCTGATGTAGTAGTATTTCAGTGGAGTAGAGGAAATTACAATGGTATGAGACAGAAGTTGCCCAAATTAAATTGGATGGAGATGCTGGCAGGGATGACAACAGAGCAGCAATGGCGAGAGTTTCTGGAAAAAATAAGGAAGGTGCAAGATAGATATATTCTAAAAATGAAATATTCAAATGGCAAAATGGTACAACAGAGACTAACAAGGGAAGTCAAAAGCTAATGTAAAAACAAAAGGGGGCATACAACAAAGCAAAAAATAGTGGGAAGACAGAGGATTGGGAAGCTTTTAAAAACTTACAGAGAGCAACTAGAAGAGTCATTAGGAGGGAGAAGATGAAATATGAAAGCAAGCTAACAAACAATATCAAACTGGATGGTAAAAGCTTTGTCAAATATGTAAAAATAAAAGGGAGATGAGAGTGGATATAGGACCGATAGAAAATGAGGCTGGAGAAATAATAACGAGGGACAAGGAAATGGCAGATGAACTAAATGAGTATTTTGCATCAGTCTTCACTGTGGAAGACACTAGTAGTGTGCAAGAGTGTGAAGGAAGAGAAGTGAATACAGTTACTATTACAAGGTGCTCCAAGAAGTTGAAGGACCTAAGGCTATATATGTCACCCAGACCAGATGAACTGCACCCTAGGGTTAAAAAGAGGTAGCGGTAGACATTGTGGAGGCATTATGAATGATTTTTCAAGAATCATTGGACTCTGGCATAGTGCCCGAGGGCTGGAAAATTGCAAATGTCGTATCACTGTTTAAGAAAGGATGAAGGCATCAGAAGGGAAATTATAGACCATAAGCATGAGATTATGGAGTACTTGCTGACACAGGACAAGATCGGACAAAGTCGTCATGGTTTACTGAAGGGATAATCTTACCTGATAAAACTGTTGGAATTATTTGAGGAAATTACAAGTAGGATAGATAAAGGGGATGCAGTGAATGTTGTATATTTGGACTTAACAGAAGCCCTTCGACAAGGTGCCACACATGAAGCTGCTTACCAAGTTAAGAGCCCATGGTACTACAGGAAAGTGACTGGCATGGTTAGAGCTTTGGCTGATCGGTAGGAGGCAGAGACTGGGAATAAAAGGATCCTTTTTTGGTTGGCTGCTAGTGACTAGTGGTGTTCTGCCAGGGTCGGTGTTGGGACTGCTTTTTTTATCCTGTATACCAATGATTTAGATGATGGAATCGATGGCTGTGTTGCTGAATTTGCAGATGATACAAAGATTGGTGGAGGGGCAGGTAGTGTTGAAAAAACAGGTAGGCTGCAGAAGGACTTAGACAGATTGGGAGAAAGGGCAAGAAAGTGGCAAATGAAATACAATGTTGGAAAATGCATGGGCATGCACTTTGGTACGAGAAATAAATGGGGAGAAAAATCTGAGATGCAAAGGGACTTGGGAGTCCTTGTGCAGAAGCCCCTAAAGGTTAACTTGCAGGTGGAGTCAGGGGTTGAGGAAGGCAAGTGCAATGCTAACATTCATTTCAAGAGATTTAGAATACAAGAGCAGTGATGTGATGCTGAGGCTTTATAAGGCACTGGTGAGGTCTTACTTTAGGTATTGTGAACAGTTTTGGGCTCCTCATCTAAGAAAAGGTATGCTGGCATTAGAGATGGTTTAGAAGAGGTTAAGAAGGATGATTCTTGGAATGAAAGGGTTATCATACAAGGAACATTTGATGACTCTGGATCTGTATTCGCTGGAATTTAGAAGGATGAGGGAGATCTCACTGAAACCTTTCGAATGTTGAAAGGCCTAGACAGTAGATGTGAAAACGATGCTTCCCATGGTGGGGGAGTCTAGGACAAGAGGGCGGTAGGCTCAGGATAGAGGGGCATCCATTTAAAACAGAGATGCAGAGAAATTTCTTTAGCCAGAGGGTGTTGAATTTGTGGAATTTATTACACAGGCAGCAGTGGGGTCAAGGTTGTTGGGTTTATTTAAGGCAGAGACTGATAGATTCTTGAATGGACACGGCATCAAAGGTTACGGGAAGAAGACTGGGCAGTGTGACTGAGGAGGGGTAAAAACGATCAGCCAAGATTGAATAGCAGAGCAGACCTGATGGGCCAAATGGCCTGATTCTGCTCTGACGTCTTATTGTCTTATGGTCCAAAAGCTCTCAATTTCTCCCCTTCATCACTTTCTCTTCCTGACTTTCTATTCTTCCTCTCCTCTTCTCTCTGCCCTTCAATAATCACTCTTTCCAGCCTCATCCTACCACCAGATCCTTCTACCCCTTTGTCACCAATGTCCTTGACCTAAAGTAGTAACACTGCAAAAGCTGTGGGAAGCAGTAAGCAAGAGGAAATTCTGCTCTGGCTCTGTTTTAATGGCAGTTACATCTGTGAACACTCCCATACCACCACCACTGGCCACATAAAGCATTCGTGCAAACATGCTTTTAATTGTAGTCAATATTGAAATTACGCATCAAATCCAGTCTTTGCATATGCTGTCCGCTGTAAAGTCAACAAAGTTTTGGAAGTCAGCAAAACGTAACTCCATCGGTCTTTGAAAATGTGGAAAAGCAGCCAATGGCACAAAAAAAATAATGTCCACATCTTACCAATATTATTGTTGTTCCTTTCCACACCTTGTGGCACATTAGGCAGCCACCTTGCAATTTCTTTAACATCTTTGCCTGTTTCTTACAAGGCCCAGTTGCAAGTTCAATGCACAACCCAGCACGAATAGAAAGCATGCAAGGAGCAAGCTGGATTGAAACCTGGGACAACTCTCCTCAAAGTCCGGTATGGACCCAGTAGGCTACTGGCCTACACCACTGTATTATGAGATGGTTAAAATGAACCTCTGACTGAAGCAAGCAACTACTAACATCTGCTATGAAGCTACCCAGATTAACTAGAGCAGGGGTGGCCAACCTTTTAAATTCCATGCCTCTATTTTTTTATGCACGAGTTCAGATGCGATTTTTTTCACGCACGAGTTCCATATTAACATATTTTTACAAGAATTGTGGGGGTACAAGAGTTGAATGGCACATCTGAACTCATGCGTGAAAAAATTGACACATGGAATGTAAAAGGTTGGCCACCCCTGAACTAAAGTAAATCCAAGATTTTACCACCACAATCAGATCCATCATGCTCTTTCATATGCCATTCAATCACCCATAGGAACAAAAAGGTTACCTAGATCTGTCGGGTTCACACTCTTTACCATCCAAGTCAACAAATGATTACTAACCACCATAATGAGTATGGATTATGATCAGAGATTAAAGGAGCTAGGGCTTTACTCTTTGGAGAGAAGGAGTTTAAGAGGAGACATGATAGAGGTGTACAAGATATTAAGAGGAATAGATAGAGTGGACAGCCAGCACCTCTTCCCCAGGGCACCACTGCTCAATACAAGAGGACATGGCTTTAAGGTAAGGGGTGGGAAGTTCAAGGGAGATATTAGAGGAAGGGTTGTTACTCAGAGAGTTGTTGGTGTGTGGAATGCACTGACTGAGTCAGTGGTACAGATACACAAGTGAAATTTAAGAGACTACTAGACAGGTATATGGAGGAATTTAAGGTGGGGGGTTATATGGGAGGCAGGGTTTGAGGGTCAGCACAACATTGTGGGCTGAAGGGCCTGTAACGTGCTGTACTATTCTATGTTCTATAATTAATCTCTATCAACTAACCCACAGCAGACCCAGGAGTGAAGCAGTTCATTGGTCACTGTGGGTACTGTAGCTCCAAAGCCAACCGTTCCCCCAAAGCATGCAACATATCATGTGATATCCCAAAATACCATGTTATTAAATAAACCAATCCAATTTGTATTTAAACCAATCAAAACTGCCTACTTCTATCATTTCCTTACAGGTCGTCAATGGAAAAGATAACAATTACTACCAATGCCTAATTATCCAACAGAAGGTCAGAATGAGCTTGCTTCCCGAATCTTTACAGTTTATGTAACAAAGCTATGCTCATGATACCAGTAGATAAAGAGATCCATGATTTTAGCCCAAATATGGTAAAGGTGTGATAATATATTTCAAAGCATTATATGTGATTTAGAGGGGAATTCTTAGTTTCCATCACAGGCTACCCATACCCACTGATGACTAAGATGTTGTGGTATCTCACTAAAGTGACCTTGATGAGGTGACGTAATGTAGGATGTGGATGGTAAATGCAAAAACCATGCTGAGCAAGTGTTAGAGGAAATAAATGTCCGAGTTGCTTGACCAGGAGTGTGCACAGAATTGGGGAAAGAGATGCATTGTGGGTGTGGGCTAAAAGAGAGAGATTTAGTTCCAATGATAATTAAGTCTATGTCCAGCAAGCTTCAGTTTCCAATGCTCCTCTAGATGTGATCAAGATTACACCATAATGTCAAGATTTGTTTTCAGCGGTGCAGTCATAAGGAAAGCAAGTATTCTGGCCAGATAAATAGACTCATGGCATGATACAGCATATACACACAGGCCCTTTGGCCCAACTTGTCCATGGCATGAATAGACTATTTGCATGAGTCTGGCTCATATCCTTCTGAACATCCTCAACTATCCCTATCCATACACACTATAGATAATGGAGAGGCTTGAAGGATGCAAATCTATTACCACAGAATATCAACTACCTAGGTATGTTAATTTATCCCATTTCTATTTATGCATTGAAGCTAGTTAGGTCACTTCAGAGCCAACCACATTGCTGAAGGTTGATCATCACAAGAATAGTGGCCAACATTGGCAGACTTCCTCCCATAACAGTGTTGGTGAGTCAATTTTTTTAACAGGCGTGAAGATTTAGTTCACTGCAACCAAGCTGCCTTTTATAAATTACAGACTTTTTCACTCCATTGAATTCAAAGTCACTTGAACTTGAAAATCTGGGTTATTGGTCAGAGCTTCCAAGTTACAGATCTGGCAAAATGACAATTATACTGTAATATCCTACTCCCGTTTCTGCATTATACTTTTAATTTCTTTTTCCCTCGTCATTTTTCATTTGAAGCTCAAATATGTGAGTTCAGCATATCACTCTAGGTGAATTTCAGCACAGCTTTTCTAAGTGTGAAAGCTATGTCCAGATTTTTTATCTGTATTTTTCATCAAAAGAACCAAACACTTTAGTAGCTGTGTTATACTGCATGCTTATTCATTTTCTAACCTTGTTCAGAAGACCTCTCACTCCAACAACAATTTTACGGACTTGGTGTTCGGCGGAGGAAGAGAACAAAGGAACAGCTTTTCTTCTTTTATGAGTAATAATATGAATATTTTCCATCATTCATCTTCTTGGTTATAAAAAGCTAGGTTTGACTGAATCTGTCTCACTGAGGGGCATTTTCATCATTTGTTAATGTGACTTAATAGACTTCCCGTGCCAGCCAATTTGCTTGATTACCATGGTAACTCAGGGTACCAGAAGAACCCAGCCATTCTTCTGCAGGACATTAATATAACAAAGGGTCTATTGGTCAGATCTGGATACATTCTTCTGTCCAGTGACTCAACCTTTTTTTTGAATGGATAGACAATTTCCAGACTTAATTTACAAGTTCTCATTGTGGAAAATGTTCTGTAGGGGAAAAGCCAGTGACATCGCACTTTCCCAAAGAATGATAATCACAGTATTTAAGTTGATGACACATAAATCACACAAAATTAACAAACGCTCACGTAACCCATTTACTTTGAAATGCCCTAATTCAAAGATGAGGTGAGAAATCATAGATGATTTTTAAAAGGTCCAAATAAATGAGAGGTATTGAAAAAAAAATAAAACATGGGGAAGTATATGTATTTCTTGAAATGAACCAGAGCATTTGTCTGCCTGCATTATTTAACATCAAGCTTACCCACCTATCAGCAATTTATTAACTGCCTCAATGTTACATTTTCAAGGCCAGTTATCACATAGTTGAACAATGATAAGACAAAGACAACTATCCACTTACAACTTAATTCCTCATTATGGCACAGGACATTGTTCAGCCCACAGGGCCCATGCCAGCTTCCTGCAAAATAATTTCCATCAGTCCCCATTTCCCGGCACCTTGCAACTTATTTTCTCACACGCCCATCAACCCCACCCCACCCCCAACCACTTTGATACTTCTGTTAATCGTCTCCACAAAATAACACAATTAGCCTTCCAATAATCTCCAGCATTGAAATAGAATAGAAAAACACTGCAGATGCTGGCAATCCAAGCAACACACACAAAATGCTGGAGGAACTCAGCAAACAAGGCAGCATCTATGGAAAAGAGTACAGTCAACATTTCGGGGCAAGACCTTCTGAAGGGTCTTGACCCGAAACATCGACAGAACCCTAACCTGTAGTCTGTTTTGGAATGTGAGAGGAAACTGGAGCACCCAGAGGAAACCCATGCAGTCACAGGAAGAACATACAGACTTCCTATAAACAGCGAGGGAAATTAAACCCTGATCACTGGTTGCTGGCATCGTAAAGTGTTGCACTAACCATTACAATACCATGTCACCTTTTAAGCAGCAACAAGTTCTTAACAACTGGACATCTGCATGCACTATGGAATGCCCTTACACAACATGTATCTCAAGTTAGAGGTTGAGAAATGTTGTAACACACTAACAAGAGCGTGCATACAGAAACAGAAACAGCCCAGAGCTACACTGGGAAGTGGACAATGCTGAAAATGTCAATGTTCATGGAATTTTAATACACAATGTTAGGATGAAACTCAATATTTAATGTTATTGAAGTACGGTAAATCAATCTCCAAACCAACATCAAGAGTACGGATTACAGCTATAAACACTTTAATTTATTTAGCAATTGCTGGGCAGAATGAAAAGATTATATTCAGCTCTTCATTGTTAAATTTCTCTCTCCCCATTGAATAATATTTTCTTTGGTTTCTTCCCCATTACAGTCCATCCCTTCTGGGCTTTGAACACATAGGGGTGCTCAGATCACACTGTTTGTATACTTATCCCTGTAAGCGTAAGTGCTACACCTGTCCCTACACCTCCTCCGTTGCCACCATTCAGGGCCCCGAACAGTCCTTCCAGGTGAGATAACACTTCACTTGTGAGTCTGTTGGGGTCATCTATTGCATCCGGTGCTCCCGGTGCGGCCTCCTCTACATCGGTGAAACCCAACGCAGATTGGGGGACCGCTTCGTCGAGCACCTCTGCTCCGTCCGCCACAACAGACAGGATCTCCCGGTTGCCACCCACTTCAAATCTGCTTCCCATTCCCATTCGGATATGTCCATACATGGTCTCCTCTACTGCCATGATGAGGCTAAAGTCAGGTTGGAGGAGTAACACCTCATATACCATTAAGGTAGTCTCCAGCCCCTTGGTATGAACATAGAATTCTCCAACTTCTGATAACTCCCTCCGCCTCCCTTCCGCTATCCCTATTTCACTCTGCCCCCTCCTCCAGCTGCCTATCACCTCCCTCATGGTTCTGCCTCCTTCTACTACCCATTGTGTTTCCCCCTATTCCTCCTTCACCTTTCGTGCCTATCCCCTCCCTGTTTCCCCTCCCCCACCCCTTTATCTTTCCCCTTACTGGTTTTTCACCTGGAACCTACCAGCCTTCTCCTTCCCACCCTCCCCCCACCTTCTTTATAGGGCCTCTGCCCCTTCCCTCTTCAGCCCCGATGAAGGGTTCCGGCCCGAAATGTTGACTGATCGTTTCCACGGATGCTGCCCGACCTGCTGAGTTCCTCCAGCGTGTTATGAGTGTTACACTGTTTGTAGAGATAGCAGGTCCAAGGATCAGCAGCTAGGGACTAAATTAAGAAGAACCATCAAGGTATTAATCTCTGGATTGGAGGGTGAGCTCTGTGCAAATTGGCAGAGTTAACAAGATCAAAGAGCTAAATAAGTGGTTCAAAGATCGATGTGGGTGAAAAAGATTTGAACTTGTCGGACATTGGAACCACTATTGAAGAATGAGGGAGCTGTTCCAATGAATCTCCGCAAGTCTGTTGGGATAGTCGCTCCCAATATCTGCGTGTCCAAGTCCAAATCCAAAGCTGGAGGTTGAGGAAGATGGACTGGCTTGGGTTAGAGGACTGTGGATGTGCATGGGTGGGAGGGAGGAATGGGATTGATTTGTTGTTGTATTGTTGCCTGTTGTGTTCTGGTTTAGTGTGCTTTGTGTTGTTCTGCTGAGCATTGTGGGCATATTATGTTGGCGCCAAAATACATGGCAACACTTGTGGGCTGTCCCCAGCACTTCCTCGGGTATGTTGGTTGTTAACTCAAACAACCCATTTCACTATATGTTTCAATGTATATGTGATAAGTAAGCTTCAATCTAATTGTTCAATAACTTGCAGCCAGAAAACTCCACAGAAAAATCTGTAAACGAGTCACTGCTGCTTGTTCTAGAAAATGTACCAATGTTATAAATTATATTGAGCCCACGTTAGATCATTCCTGGAGTGAAGTTCTAGTTCACATTTTATTATAAAAGTATGTGGATGCACTGAAAATACTGGAACACTAATATCAAAGGATGACACCAGAACTATAAGGTTGTGACTCCCAGGGAAAAGATGAATAGGCTAAATGTCAAGACATTGAAAATAAATAGTTGAGCAGTGACTTAATAGGGGCCTTAAAAGTAGAAAGGGCTTTAATAGATTAGACTGTCTTCATGGGGGAAGATCAATATTCAAGTAATCAGTGTTAGATAACGAGCAAAAATAATCAAAAATAGGACTCAGAGTTGAAGAAGATTTTGCTGAAGATGATTCCCACGGAGTTGAAGATGATTTTGCTATCAAAGGCAATTGTTGAAGTATACAGGAGAAATGCATTGAAAGGAAAATTGGATAGTTATGTGAGGGGAAGGGGTAAAGGTTATACTTTAGGAGCAGACGATGAATTACAGAAAAACGTTGGGTATGTCATAACCACTGGCATGAACTATCTGCCAATGGTCTGTTTCTGTACTTTCTATTCTATGTCACTATGCCAACTGGAAGGGAAAGATGTTTGTGGCTGTATTCATTCCTGTAGATTATGTAGATTTCAATTGTAAAGGTACAGACCATAAGAGATAGGTGCAGAATTAGACCATTTGGCCCATTGAGTCTACTCCACTATTCAATCATAAATGATTTACTTTCTCTCTCAACCCCATTCTCCTGCCTTTTTCATGCAACTTTTGATACCCTAACTAATAAAAATCCTCCTTAAACTATCAACCACTGCTTTAAATATACCCAACGTCTTGGCTTCCAGAGCTATCTGTGTCATAGATTCACCATTGTCTAGATTATGCAAACTGTTGCAAATAAGTGCTGAACTTCACTGATCCTGCAGAAAGTTCCCCATCAGCACTTTTCAAGTAAATATTATTTTTTGACTCCTGCTGTGGTCAGCCATCATTGAAAATGGCGGTTTAAGATGGCGCTGGTGAAGCATAGTGATGACTTGCTGATAGCAGACACAACTATTAATTACTTTAATAATCACACTCTCTCTCTAAAACTATCACCGCAATAAATAACCTGAAATTTCCCTTTTGAAATCACCTTTTGAATCACCTGTGCAACCTACCATTTTTGCCGTGTGAACGGCAGCCTCAAAGGTGCAGGATAGTTGTGGTGTGGTGTGTACTGGCTGGATCGAAGCAGCAGGGCCTGGATTCTAGAGCAGGGATCGAGCCAATGTTTGGCTGCGACAGCGGTCTGCGGGGGAGCGTGATTCAAAGCGGCAGAAC
The DNA here is from genome assembly GCF_963921235.1 of Mobula hypostoma. Taxonomy (NCBI): domain Eukaryota; kingdom Metazoa; phylum Chordata; class Chondrichthyes; order Myliobatiformes; family Myliobatidae; genus Mobula; species Mobula hypostoma. The sequence continues at coordinate 63,176,270 of NC_086102.1, read as the reverse complement.
CAAGGCGAGGTAGATTTGAGGCAGTGTGGCCCTGGCCCGAGAGTGAGAAATGAGCCATGCTTTGACTAATTTATGCACTGGGCCAAAGTGGAAAGCTCAGGTACAGGCCAAATCAAGGCAGCAGGTATTGGGCCCGACAGCATATTGAAGTGGCAGGGCCCAGGTTCCAGAGCAAGTAATGGTCCAAGGTTTGGCCACTTTAAGCACCAGGACAGATTGAAAATGTCATGATGTTGGGACCGGAGGCAAGGGATAAGCCGGTGTTCAACTCACTGCTCCACGAGGCTTACTCAGCTCTGTACTGAACTGAGGTTGTGGCCTGCAACTAACTGGCTCCAGGATCAGCTGCAGTGATGACTGGCTTCATGGCTATGGATTCACTTTTGTGAATTTCAGTTCTGAATGTTAGTTGCCTATTTCTATAGTTTGCACTATTCCTTTCTTTTCTGCATATTAGGTGTTTGGTGGTCTTTTTTTTAAATGGGTTCTTTTAGGTGGCTAGGTTTTGTGGCGCATGGCCAAGTGGTTAAGGCATCGGTCTGGTGTTCTGAAGGTCGCTGGTTTGAGCCTCAGCTGAGGCAGCATGTTGTATCCTTGAGCAAGGCACTTAACCACACATTGCTCTGCGACGACACTGATACCAAGCTGTATCGGCCTGAGTGCCCGTCCCTTGGACAACATCGGTGGCGTGGAGAGGGGAGACTTGCAGCATGGGCAACTGCCGGTCTTCCTTACAACCTTGTCCAGGCCTGCGTCCTGGAAACCTTCCAAGGCGCAAATCCACGGTCTCACGAGGCTAACAGATGCATATTTATTTTACTTTGTTTTGTGGCTGCCTGTAAGGAGACGAATCTCAAAGTTGTATAAAGTATACATACTTTAAATATACTTTGAACTTTGAAAGGAATTCCTGGTGTCCCAACTGTTATATTTTATATTTTGTACCTTCAAAACATGAAACTAATTTCAAGGGAGACACAGGAGTCCATAATGTTGGTCTATCTTCGTGTTTACTTTAAGAGAGGTGCACACTATCACGTGATATCATGATGATGTATGCAGTTCACTTATTTATACATATAATCCATAATGAATTATTTAAATAAACAAGAATACTTAATCAACAAACACACATACAAGATTACCCAACTATAACTGAAATATTAAATGCACAACACTAACAGCCACAATATTAATTTGGCTGAGCAATAAAACCTAATTAGCTTTTGTTAAACTTACTCATATGTTTATTCCAACTGCCTACCATGACACCATTTGTTTTCAGAGGGTTATCTAAATCATTACTGGCAGTGCTGCTGAACATTTCAAGTGGAAACCTGGTGTTCAAGATGTATTCATATATAAGCACAGTAAGTAACTCAAAATTAATTTGGGTTAGATTAATCAAGCCTTTGACAACAACTTTGCTCAAATCAGTCAAGGACTTTAATATGGAAATTGGGTAGTTAGTAATTTTATAGCAAGACTGTAGTTGTCATTGAGTTTAATATTTACAGTTCATAAACCACATAAATTAAGGGCAATATAGTATTTCATCCCCGGCTTCAACACTGAAGTTCACTCCACACAGAGAAAGTGGAAATATTTTAGTTGACGGTCCCTGTGCTAATGGCATTGCAGTTAAACATACCCCAAAAGGAATCAATAACAACAATGATTTAAAATTTCAAGCATTTAGTGGAGGAATAATAGCATAATGTAATTTGGTAAGTTAAAATTGATGGCATCAGTCAATAGCTATAGATGTCATATGAAATCATTCACTTTATTTAGTTTTTGATAGAAACACAGTTCAATGGCAAAAGGATAAACTATACAGCATGCAATATATGTTGTGCTCACCTTGGCAACAAGTGTTCTGCGCAAGGTTAGCAATTTAGATCACCATAGTAACTGGATCTTTGGCTTTTTGGCTCTAAGACCCAAAGGGAGAACTTGAAGGAAGAGGAGGGTGGAATGCTATCAACTACAGAAGCCAAAAAAAAACTACAACAAATTAACTTGATTAATTCCCAGTTCAATCATTTCATATAGATTCAGTTTCAACTGTATATAGATACATGCAAATAAACAGTCTCAAATCTCTCCATTTTACCTGTGTTTGCAGCAAGGGTCATGCTTTAACTACATATATAAGCACCACACTTGTATATGTATCTACCTCCATGACATCTTAAGTGCTTCAGAAATGTGCAGTTGTCGTTGTGAGCATAGGCTATGATGGAAAAGGTTAGAGAACGGTCAATGAACTGCAAATGGACTGCTTAGTCACAAGAAAAATCACTTACTTGAAAAGTTACCTACTCAGTCATATCTAAATTGTGGATGAAAAATGGAGTAAAACAGATGAGATGAAAAAATTGCAACATTACTTTGAACTTTGAAAGTGCTTCACATACCCACTTCAAGGGCATCTTGTTCCTGTTTTAAAATTTCAATTGACAGCAGTATTTTCTGAAGAGAAATGATATCTAACTGCCATTAATTATCGAGGCCCACAGTGCAAGGGACATATGAGAGTTACTTATTTTAAACAACCTGACAGTATCGAAGATAAATAATAAGTGTTTTAAATTTTATGAGCCATTATGTTAACCTTTGTAATAGTTATTACAATCCCAATTTAACATATTGGTGTGGAAGGCTATTCCTTCTATCACTGAAGTAAAAGATTAATCAACTTTAAGGCTACTGTGACACCATTGTCACATCTTTAATCTCAGGGCCATGCGTTCATGTCTTGAAACTTAAGCACAGAGTTGAGGCTGATATTCCAATTGCAAGGAACCTTTGATTATTGAAGTGAATGTTCTATAGATGAATCATTAAAATGAAATCCTCTCTGGCAACATTCCCTCTAATTTTTTTTTTACAGTTGCATGGACAACCATTGTTCTGAGCAGGAAAATTTTAATTGGCCTGAAAACCACAGGACAGTTGATGGCTTATTGGGTTAACATAAGAGGACATAATATTGGCAACATTAGTAGAGTGTTGGGATCTCTCTATTCATGAGATCTTCAGTTCTGGGTGGATGGAAAATGAATGGGCACAAAATCTTGGGTTGTTTAATGTGGATTATGGCCCCAGTGTACCCCTTTCTGTCACTCCCCCATAGTTTTTCCTTTTGCTTATGGTTGGCTTGCCCCTTCAAGAAAAGATCAAGATGATGAGTGATTGTTTATCAGTGGCACAGGAAATTCAGCAATATACTCTATGCAAGGCAGATACAGACTCTTACATATCTGGACAGATAGTTTAAAAGATCCAGTGACAGGTCTTTCAGATGTTTCTGTTTCTGTTCCAAAGTTTCAGGTGACTATTAAGAAAAGATTTTCAGGCAAAGTATCATTATTCACATCTGTGATGGTTGCTCTCATTTTAGCTTTGGAAGGAGTACACCCTGATTGTGTACTTCTGTGCTCTAATTCATTCTCAGTCTTAATATCTATTAAAGCAGGTACTTCAAATTGTAGGTCAGACATTCTACTTGAGATTGGACATCTACTGAGGCTGCAGGGTCTAGGTAGGTGTATAGATGTCATATAGGTTCCTGCCCATGTGGGGTTGAAGGAGGTGGCAGACATTCTTGCCAAGCAATCACTTAAAATTAAGGATATAATATATTGCGCATTTGCATAAGGGCAGATGAAAGCCACAAATAAAAAAGTCTATTCAATTACGGTGGCAACAAAGTTGGGATAAGGAAAAGAAAGGTTGGCATTTATGTAAAATTCAGAGGTTGATGGGAACTTGGCTGGAAGATGGGTATAAAAGGAGAGAAGTTAGACTTACATATTTACATATTGACAATACTAGATTGAATAATTCCTTCTTAAGAATTAATATGTATTACACAGATATCTGTAGGGAGTGCACTTGTCATGACACAATGCAGCATATATTGTTTGAATGCATTTTCTATGAGATGCAAAGAAGACGTCTAATTGCTAAATTGAGATCTTTGGGACAGACACAGCTTAACGTGGGAAGTTTGTTAGAATATCACTGCCATTGTAATGTAGATAAGAGTGTTTTTGACCTTCTGAGAAGCATTAGACTTTTTGGCATTATTTGAATTTTATTTGGGGGGGGAGACTTAATGGGTATACCTCCGGTCTCTTTGCTCCACACTCCAACTCAGTAGCTGGCCGTAATACACCCTATGTAGGTTTGCCAACTGCCATTAAACCTTACAAGGAGAAGAAATTTATGGATTATAATCATTAATAAATAATTAATTACAGGATATTCCACAATTATATTAACATAAATTTCAGTTATATTAATTTCAAAATTATGTTAGAATAATTTCATTATTATATTATTTATATATAAGAAGTTTCAGCTACACGGCAACAAAGACCATGTGCGTGGGAGCATTTCCATTACTGAGAGGCTGTGTACCCAAGCAACCGAGAGGGAACTGTGCTCTCTGCCCATTGAGATGGGGTTGAAACATTTCATCATACTTAACCAAGGAGGTTCCTTGATTAGCATTTACTTCTCAACTAAGATATCTGAAACAATTACATTTGCTGTTATTCCACTGCTGCCTATCCTTACTCTGCAGAAAGTGGCTGCTTTGCTTTGCTACAGCAAAACAGTGATTATATTTCTGAAATATTAAATTAGCCATAAACCTCCTTGGGAGATTCTTCAAAATGACCTTTTCATTTAAATTTCCAATCACTACACACAAGAACAAACAGAACAGTCAAGTTGGACATTTCTTCTTAAATTACTGATATTCAGCAAAAAAAGCTTCTAAAATATAGAGTGGATTCCGGTTAAATGGGATCAGAACATTTTGGCCCAACTAAGCAGCTGCCGGAATTAGCCAAAGTTTCATGGAAATACTTAAAAAAGACCAACCTCCTTTTAACTGAGTAATAAATTATGTATTTAAATGTAATATAGAACAAATTAGAATACCAACAATACTAGTACTGTACAATAAAACCATGTATTAATTGCTAATTTTTATCGACAGATTTTTATCATCCATTATAGCTGTATGCTGCCATGTTCTTTAGATTGATTGTAATTGAACAAAATCAGCATAGACACCTAATGTAAATAATGGATTCTTTTCATACAATGCTGTCGATGAATGCATTCTCCAAATCTTAATTTTCATTGTAACATTCAAGATAATTGTCAATAGCTTCAAATTCTTCGTAGTTCCTAAGTTGATGAAGTAATGAAATAGTTTCATTTTCACTCCTGCCCATTTCTGGCATCTCCAAGCCTGAGTGCTTGAAACCGCAGTGCAGAAAACTGTTCTGAATTGTCTAACGGCTTATTTCTCATCAACTATCAGTGACAAAAATCACAGCTTTTTGAATACAAGAGCAAAGTAAAGCTATTTAAAAACTGTTTGCTCTAAGTAGGGTGCAGTGTCTAACAATCACACAAGTGCATGCGTTAGAAACTGTTTGGGAAGTGTCTCCTGTCCCAATTAAGCAGCCTAGTGTCCCAAATAAACAAATGGAATCCAAGCTAATTTGTTGATTGTTTTTGTTCTTTAAGAGTTGGCCTAAATAAGCAGCTGCCCTGATTATCCAATGGCCCAATTAACTTGCACTACATCTTACAAGTTTCATCCCAGCAGCAGCTGGTAGAGTATGTAACAAATATGTGCCATATAGTGGCAAATCTCTACATGAACTATTAGTGTGTAATTAGGCTTTGCCATTGAGCAACCTGCGAAGAAAGAAAGTGCATGGAGTTTGATGAAAATGTAACAAAGGCTTAAAAAGCACATTATTACTAATGAGCAAATCAGCCAGAAAATTGTAAAGAGAATGAGATATGCAGTGAATTAAAAATTTGAACATGTTGCTAAATGTTTTGATACGGTTCTGCAAACAGTACAGAGACACAGTACCCTGGCCTGTGAGCTGCTGCATTTGTACATTACCTATCCACCAAACTGGCACCAAAAGTTGAGTTGAGCAATTAATATTTCCTGTACCATTTAATAAAATGATAATAGCTAACAACTCCCAGAATGTGAACAATTGAAAACACAAAACCTCACACCTTGGCCTTAGGTAATGTTCATGTCAAAAATTAAACTTCTACAACTTCTCATTCCCCTTTATTTATTTTCTTTTCCACAAATGTACAGGCAACATTGACTGAGAAAGATACAATTTGCGTTGAGTGTCTTCTGTTAAAAGTTCATCTGGAGAGTCATCTATTGTGAAAATTAGCTTGGAGTTGTTCTCTCTCACTGTTGCCTGACTTGCTGGGTGATTCAGGATTGTGTGTTTTATTTTGGAACATTAACACTTGTGTCATTTTGTGTTTGAGTCTAATTCATTTTCTTTCTTATCTTTAAAATATATTTATTGAAGTGCTGGTTCCATCATCCACAGGGGTTTCAGGTGGCCACTGGCCTTCGTTGTACAATTATCAGCAACTTGCATATCAAGACCATTCACCAGCTCTTACGGTGCAGGAACAAATTTACCCTGATGGACATTATAAATGATGCCCTATTCCAATAAATTTTGGCTTGGCAGTTTATTTTAATTCACTAGTAAAAAAATTAGAATTTATTTAAATCTTACATCTATCCCACAATGTGAGGGAGTAAAAATCTTCGTGTTTTTTGCAAATGTTTGCAGAATATTGCTGGGTCTTTTAATACAAGTTGAGAAGGTGGATTTTATTCTTTCACCAAATTTACAATGCACATCATACAAAGGATTAAATTACAATTACCAGACTGTCTGCTCTTCCAGCTGAGATCCTTCAATTAGTGGTTTATAAAACCAGAATATTATAAGAATTATTTGCATTTATAAAAGCTTCCTTCCCATTCCTTTCTGGAAATATTCCCAAAGCATGTATAGTCAAAGAAATGATTTAAAATGAAATCACTTCAAAAAAAATTGCAACAACCTCCTATAAAACAATACCATAGTGTTAACCTCAGTGAGTTTTAAAATTGTTAATTGATGGGCGAATCCTGACCAGAACATAAGTGGTAACCCCCGACCTCTCTCTTGAAGCATGCCCTGGGATTAGATCCAGCTAAGATAGCAGATGGGCTTGAGAAGAAGACAGAGGTTACAGCATGAAATAAAAAAGAACCATTTGGTTCAACCAATACATTACTATGTTACTCTACAGCAAATATGCCTGAGCACATTTACCTGTCCTTCACTGCAGTCCTATAAGTCATCTTCTTCTTCCACTTAACTTACTAAATCAGAAGTTCAAACAATATTTGCTGCCACAATCCATAACCCGGAAACAAATTCCTCAGGCCCGTACTTCTATGTTACTACCACATATTTTAAATCCTTTACATTGTTCGTAAATTCATCAACAGACTTAGCTCAACTATATCAAGACCTACTTTTCTCTGACAACCATACTCACTTTCCAGCAGCACCTTAGGATACAGAGATATGGTCACAAACTGATTTGAAGATTTTTTTAAAGCTATTATATATTATTAAAAGATTAAATCAGAGACATGGTTGAGCACTGATTTATTTCACTGTCGCTTATCCAGCTGAAGCTAAATAATTTCATGCAACATTTTTCCTTCTTTCCCACATACCATTGCCCCCGAAGTCACCTGAAGGTCCCTGCTGAGCCTTTGCTTCCCACTTCTCGACTGCCACAATGGAAAATCCAACATTAGTTTCCTCAGGTTTATAATGCCAGAACAGGTTGGGAAAGCTTTATCTCTTCCATGAAGCCATTTCTATGGCAAATCTAGCAATCTCCAGAATAAAAACTGGGGCAGACACTTGCAGCAAACATTGCAATCGATTTACCTTTTGTTTTGTACCTCAGTCTGCTGCACCATGTTGTCATTCTCACTTAAAACTAAAGCTTAGCAATGGCAAAAAAATAGATCCTTTCTTTCTGAATTTGCTGGGCTTGTAAATCTGAACTACACTTCTTAGCTTTGTTTATATATTGGTAAACAGTACAGCATTCTTCATCTAAGGAGCTGCAATATCCTCATATACATTCTGTTCTTCAATAATGATGCACCTGCATTGAGTAATCACCATTACTGATCAAATAAACACCTGAAAGACAAAAATGATCCAATAATAATGTCTGCTTCAGAATTCTGCAATATTTCAAAACTGACCTTTCCCTCCTAAACTAAAAAATTTACACAAATGTTAAGTTTGTCAAACACTTTAATTTTCAACAGGAGGCAAATAAGGTGTCAAATGATTTGACATATAAATCTTAAAATATTCCAGCTATTTCTGATGATGTACAAGGTAATTTGATTCTTACTGAAGCTAACACTTGCTCTTACAGAAAGGGTAAAATTACAATTTAGATGATCACTATATTTCAATCAAGTAACAAATAATAGAGAGCGACCATCAGAAAATTACGCTCACAGGATCTCTTACTGCACATTTAATCAATTTCCATTTAGGAAATATTTTTGTTGTCATCTCTATTGAAATGAAAGTCAAAACAGTTTGGTTAATTTGTAGTGGAATGTAATATATGCACTCAGTGGACACTTTATTAGATACAGTACATATAAATACTCCCTGGTTAATGCAAACATCTAATCAGCCAATCATGTGGCAGCAACTCAACGCATAAAAGCACGCAGACATGGTCAAGAGGTTTAATTGCTGTTCAGACCAATCATCAGAATGGGGAAGCAATATGACCGAAGTGATTTTGACCATGGAATGATTGTTGGTGCCAGATGGGGTGGTTTGACTATCTCAGAAACTACTGATCTCCTGGGATTTTCACACACAACGATTTCTAGAGTTTACAGAGAATGATGTGAAAAAACAAAAGAACATCCAGTGAGCAGCAGTTTTGTGATGAGAACACCTTGTGAATAAGAGGAAGCAGAGGAGAATGGCCAGATTGGTTCAAGCTGACAGAAAGGTGACAGTAACTCAAATACTATGTGTTACGACAGAGGTGCACAGAAAAGCATCTCTAAATGCAGAATTCATTGAAACTTGAAGTGGATGAACAATAGCAGCAGAAGGCCACAGGCAGTTCCTCTCCTGTAACTAATACAATGGGCACTGAGTGTATTTTCCTTGCTTGTCCACAACTGGTGTTTCTATATACAGACATACAGCTGGCAGAAATTGAACTTTTCCACAAGGAATGTCATTTTAAAGTTCAATTTCAATAACCTGCAGTACTGGTGCATTGCTGAGTTTGTTTTAAATTTGGAAGTTTTACTCATTTTCTTTATTTTCAATGTTCTTTTTAAAGACTTGATATTTACTTGCAGCCACTTATATAGGCAACATGAATTCTTCAATTGAAAGATTTGGTTTATTATTCTGGAATGAAAGGAACAAGAGAAAGAAGTTTGGCAAGAGAATTTGTTTCAGGGGCAAATGACCCATACCCGCTGTCACCCCATATGTACAAGCTGTGGGAAACAAACTGGGATTTGGTTAAAACTATCGTCTCCAACACGTCAATTCACAAACAGCCTTCTGCCACAATCAGGAGCACAGTCTCCCATCAAACAGCATGAAGGCAGACTGCCAGTGCCCATCAAGGTCACCACAATACTAAATGGCTGCCCTTCATTCCAGAATGCCAAGAGTGACAAGATACATCAATAAAGCTACAGTTCACATATTCATCAAGGAGCTGACTGTTGCTGTCTTCACCATAACAAACTAGTCGCACCATTTCTATACATAACAGAGCTTTATAAAGTGTCACATGAGGTGCATAAGCCAGCTTGTTAAAACAATGAAATAGTAATTCAGCTGGATCACTGTGTCTAATTGTGGCCCCCATTTTTCAGGAAGGACGTTAAAAAAATTGCTGCAGATTCAATTGGACCAAGCCGAGCTGACTGACAGCCGGCAGATCCCTGTGGAACGGCTGGCTGCCAGCCATTTGCAGATCCGCTCACCTCAAACGTCAGCATGTGCTCAGCCAAACAGAAAAGTCCGAGGCAAGCTGGAGGTCAGGTATGCTTCATGCTTTATACTTGGGATGGCTGGGTGTAGTTGCTAACCCTGCCAAAAGATTAGCAATTTTTTTTTTCCTTTTACTAATTAAATGTATTTTATTAATCTTTAAGTAACTTCTGGCTGTCAGTTAGCTGTAATTGATACAGCCTTAATGGAATTATAGAGGAGATGACACCTAAAGCTGTGGGAGTACTGGGAGCCCACCTTTTCCTCTCAAGAAGAGGAGAGTTGACTCAGCCCTCTTGAAAATATCTGAGAAACATGTTCCACAAAAGCCCTGTCCAAGCAATGGGTAAGTCCAGCATGATCTGGCCCAGTCACTTTACTGGAATGGTTCCTTTGAAAAGGGATTTAAATTACCAAGTGGGTGCCGTCAGCAAGTTAGTGCCTACTGCACTTTGAGAAAACAAATCCAGGTAGAGTGTTCACAGTGAATGGTAGGGCCCTGGGAAGCAGATGTTCCTTGCAAATCAGGAAAATGGGAGATTGAAGTACTGACGTGTGTGCCGAGGGAGAACACCAGCTGCCTGTCTTTTAATCTCTCTGCTACGGACAGGGAAAGGCCTGCTGGAGAGAGTTGCCCAGGATTTCTGCGTTTTTGGATGTGGACTTGGCCTTTGGACTTCTTTTCAGTCTTATAGTTGTTTATGTTCTGTGTTTTTCACCCGATCTTACTTATTTTTTTGTGTGGGAGGGGGATTTGGGGGTCAATATGCCTGATCTGTTTTGTTCGTTTCTTTGCGCGGGAGGGATTTGGGAATTTATGTGCCTGTTCCATTTTTGCCAGACTGTTGGGCAGGAGGAGGGATTTGGGGGTCGATGTGCCTGATCAGCTTTGTTCGGGAGGAGAGATTTGGTTGTCGATGTTCCTGATTGGTTTTGTTCGGGAGGAGGGATTTGGGACTTGATGTTCCTGATCGGTTTTGTTCGGGAGGAGGAATTTGGGACTTGATGTTCCTGATCGGTTTTGTTCGGGATGAGGGATTTGGGGGTTGATGTGCCTGATCGGTTTTGTTCAGGAGGAGGGATTTGGTTGTCGATGTTTCTGATCTGTTTTGTTCAGGAGGAGGGATTTGGGGGTCGATGTGTCTGTTCTGTTTTTGTTCATTTTTTGTGTGAAGGGGGATTTGGGGTGTTGATGATCGAGCTGCTTTCTTTTCTTTGACTACCCCGGAAAAGAAGGATTTCAAGCTGTATAATTTGATAATAAATGAACCTTTGAACATGGTTCCCTGAAAGCAGGTAGACAGGGTAGTGATAAAAAGTTTGGCAAACTGGCCTTTATCAGTTGGTAGCTTATGTTGCAGTTGAGCAAGTTCCCTTCTGAAGACAGTGAATGAATGTTTTTATCACCCAAATAAGCAGAAAATTCAAGATCATGTGCAAATTGAGCAAATTATGAACTTTGAGAACATGGATGCAAAATTACTAATAGAGGAAAGAAGTAGAAGCACTATGTAAATGATGAATAAGACCATCAGACATAGAAACAGGATTAAGCCATTTGACCATTAAGTCTGCTCCAACATCCAATCATGGCTAATCCTGTTTTTTTTCCCCCTCATCAGCCCTGGTCACCGGTCTTCTTCCTGTAATTTTTGATGCCATGTCCAATCAAAAACCTATTAAGCTCTGCCCTAAATACAGACAATGACCTGGTCTCCACAGCTGCCTGTGGTAACAAATTCCACAAATTCTCCACTGTCTGGCTAAAGAAATTTCTGTACATCTCTCTTTCAAATGGTCGCATCTCTAACCTGAGGCTGTGCCCTCTAGTCCTAGACTCCCCCAACATGGGAAACATCCTTACCATATCTATTTTGTCTAGGCCTTTCAACATTCGATGAGATTCCCCCCATCCTTTTAAATTCCAGTGAGTACAGACCCAGAATGTGGGCACGTGGCCAAGTGGTTAAGGCACTCGACTAGCAACCTGAAGGTCGTGAGTTCGAGCCCCAGCCAAGGCAGCGTGGTGTGTCCTTGAGCAAGGCACTTAACCACACAGTGCTCTGCAACGACACTGGTGCTAAGCTGTATCGGCCCTTGCCCTTCCCTTGGACAACATCGGTGTCATGGAGAGAGGAGACTTGCAGCATGGGCTGGTCTTCCATACAAACTTGCCCAGGCCTGTGCCTGGAGAGTGAAGACTTTCCAGGCGCAGATCCATGGTCCCGCAAGACTAACAGATGCCTTTATAGACCCAGAGACATCAAACGTTCCTTGTCTGAAAACCCTCTCCGATGCCAGCACACCTTTTCTTAGATGAGGAGCCTAAAACTGTTCACAATACTCAAGGGGAGGCCTCACCAATGCCTTATAAAGCCTCAGGATCACATCCCTGCTCTTGTATTCCAGACCTCTTGAAATGAATGCTAACATTGCACTTGCTTCCCTCACCACCGACTCTACCTGCAAGTTAACCTTTAGGGGGTTCTGCACAAGGACTCCCAAGTCCCTTTGCATCTCAGATTTTTAGATTTTTCTCCCCATTTATTTCTCCTACCAAAGTGCATGACCACGCATTTTCCAACATTGTATTTCATTTGCCACTTTCTTGCCTATTTTCCTAATCTGTCTAAGTCCTTCTGCAACCTACCTGTTTCTCCAACACTACCTGCTCCTCCACCAATCTTTGTATTGTCTGCAAATTCAGCAACACAGCCATCTATTCCATCATTTAAATCATTGGTATACAGGATAAAAAAGCAGTCCCAACACCGACCCTGGCGGAACACCACTAGTCACTAGCAGCCAACCAGAAAAGGATCCTTTTATTCCCAGTTTCTGCCTCCTACCAATCAGCCAATGCTCTAACCATGCCAGTAACTTTCCTGTAGTACCATGGGCTCTTAACTTGGTAAGCAGCTTCATGTGTGGCACCTTGTCAAAGGGCTTCTGTAAGTCAAAATATACAATATCCACTGCATCCCCTTTATCTATCCTACTTGTAATTTCCTCAAATAATTCCAACAGTTTTGTCAGGCAAGATTATCCCTTCAGTAAACCATGCCGGCTTTGTCCGATCTTGTCCTGTGTCACCAAGTACTCCATAATCTCATGCTTAACCATTAACTCCAACATCTTCCAAACCACTGAGGTCAGGCTAACTGGTCTATAATTTCCTTTCTTCTGGCACCATGCCAGAGTCAAATGATTTTTTTTCAAAGATCATTACTAATCCCTCCATAATCGCCACTGCCACCTCTTTCAGAACCTTCGGGTGCAGTTCATCCAGTCCGGATGACTTATGTACCTTTAGGTCTTTCAGCTTTTTGAGCACCTTCTCCCTTGTAACTGCACTCACTTCTCTTCCCTCACACCCTTCAACACCTGGCACACTGCTACTTTCTTCCAGAGTGAAGACTGATGTAAAATACTCATTTAGTTCATCTGCCATTTCTTTGTCCCCGTTTCTTATTTCCCTGGCCTTATTCTCTAGCAGTTCTATATCCACTCTCATCTCTTTAATTTTTTTACATACCTGTAAAAGCTTTTACTATCCAGTTTGATATTTTTTGCTTGTTTGCTTTCGTATTTCATCTTTTCCCTTGTGATGATTCTTTTAGTTGCTCTCTGTAGGTTTTTGAAAGCTTCCCAATCGTCTATCTTCCCACTAATTTTTGCTTTGTTGTATGCCCTCTCTTTTGTTTTTACATTAGCTTTGATTTCCCTTGTCAGCATGATTGTACTATTATGCCTTTTGAGTATTTCTTCATTTTTGGAATACGTTCATCCTGCACCATCCTCATTTTTTGCAGAAACACATGCCATTGTTGCTCTGCTGTCATCCCTGCCAGCATCTCCTTCTAATTTACTTTGGTCAACTCCTCTCTCATACCATGGTAATTTCCTTTACTCCACTGAAATACTGCCACATCAGACCTTACTTTCTCCCTATCAAATTTCAAATTGTGATCACAGTCTCCTAAGGGTTCTTTTACCTAAAGCCCCTTTTAATCGCTTCATTACATAACACCAAATCCAGTATAGCTGATCCCTGAGTAGGCTCAATGAAAAACTTCTCTAAAAAGCCATCTTGTAGGCATTCAACAAACTAACTCCCTTGAGATCCATTACCAACCTGATTTTCCCAATCAACCTGCATATTGAAATCTCCTATAACTATCATAACATTGCCCTTTTGACATGCCTTTTCTATTTCCCATTGTAATCTGTGGTTTACATCCCAGCTACTGTGGAGAGGCCTGTATATAACTGTCATCAGGGTCCTTTTGCCCTTGCAGTTTCTTAACACAACCCACAAGGATTCAACATCTCCTGATCCTAAGTCACATCTTTCAACTGATTTGATGCCATTTTTTACTAGCATAACCACACCATTCCCTCTGCCTACCTTCCTATCCCTCCAATACCATGTGTAATCTTGGACATTTAGCTCCCAACAACAACAATCTCCCAACTCCCAGCTGACCGCTGCAATGTCATACCTGAAGTTGATATTTAGTGGTGAAGCATTTTCCAAACTGAGATATGAGAAGGCAACAGTGTTGATCTAAGTCACCACAACAAAGAAGCCCACATGTCAGTTTGAAATTGCTCTTGCCAGCAATTTTAATAAGTTGGGTGGGATCTTATGCAGCATGTTCAGAGCTCACTCACCCTGTGGCTCATAACATCACTGTCGAAGTCACATCCACAGTGTAATTGATCATTGCTACTGTACATTCAAACTAAGGGTATTCTTTCACCTTATCTAGCCATACCTCTTAGCAGATCGTATGCAACACAAATTCCAGATGCAACAGAAGAGGCACTGCACTGCAGCCAGTGGACAGAGGATTTCAGCATCAGCAGCAGGAGGTCTGAATAATGGAACGGCTGGAGCCACACCTCAGATTCTCAGCACCATGACATTGTCCTCTTTTCACATCTAATGACTCACTGAGGCTTTTGTTGACCTGAGCTAGAATGCTGCAGTTGTGCCATTTAATTTGCTGCAAATGCATCGGGAGGAAATCATGGCCGTTGCTGTGGACTGTCACCCCTGGGTTTAGTTGAGTGAGGTGATCTAATTGTCTTCATGGCCAGATCAATAAACTTGTGGAAAGGACTGCATTTAGAAAGCGTGCTTAATTCTCAATCCAGTGAATGATCTTCTCTGCCTCATTGCCACTACTTAAGATTCAAAGCTTTTTCATTTTCAGCTGTGCAATGTATCAATAATCCAAATGACCCATTGACCAAACCATCAATTTACTTACTCTTACATTGTCTAAAAGTATGAGGTAATAACAGCAGATTCTCAACCTCCTTAATCCATACTTTCCCCTTGTTAGTACCACAGTCTCTGACGTTCATGTGAACTGGCACGTTATTGATATTAAACTATCCATCCTGTGAGGACTTAAATAATTAAAGGTGTTGACAGCTGTGTGTTTTGGCACTAAGGGAATGACGTTCAAGACTGCCGGGCTCTGATAATCGTCACTTAATTGGGCAGAGGCTCTATGAATCATATTGCGGCAACAGCATGGACCACAGTTTTGTTTAGCAGGATGGTCAAAAACAACTCCCAGTTCAAATGTAGCTGTTGCCCTGAGTAATAGATGCTGAAATATTTCACTTTGGAATGACTACAGCACTGTTAGCATACAAAAACTCAGCACATTCTTAGATTTATTTTGATATTCTCAAACTATTCTTATTAATTTCAAAGTTCAAAGCAAACTTATTATCAAAGTACAAATACGTCACACACACAACCCTGAGATTCATTTTCTTGCAGGCATACTCAATAAAATCCAATAGCCATAACAGACTCAATAAAAGACTGCACCAACAGATGTGAAATAATTTATCATCAAGTTTGATGAAGTCACCAAAATATTATTTAGTAATATGAGAAATAATTTGTAGATTTCTAAATTGGCACTCTTCCCGTTGCTCCTTCAGGTAATGCCAGCACATGCCCTATTACATCTTTAAGCAGATGTCAAACACTATAGTGCTTCCTGATGAGAGGCAAAAACAATAACAACACTTGCCTTCCCATGGTATCTTTAAGTTTGTAAGGCATACTGAGGTTCTTCACATGATCATAAGCAGACACAGAAAACACAAAGCACATTTAAAGAGGCAATTTTAAAGAAAAAATGTGGAACAGTGACAGAACAGCTTGAGGAGGGAACTTCAGTAGCTTTGACAGCTGAAGAGATTAAAACCAAGGATGGTCAACAGGACAAAGTGAAGGAGTTCAGATATCCTTGGGAGTTTTGGGAATTTAAGAGTTTTGGGTTATTTCTTCAGCAGTTTGATCGGGCACGACTGCGCAAGCAGAGGGATGTCAGCCAGTGGGAACAGTGAGAAGAGCTTAAACAGAGATGGTTATTTTTTCAGCAGTTTGATCAGGGCATGACTGCACAAGCACGTGGACATCAGCCAGTGAGAACAGCGAGAAGAGTTTAAAGGGAGACAGCCTTATAGAGTAGGCACATGAGGAACGGATGACAGAGTAGGAAGGCTTTGGCTCAATAGGGCTTCGGCATTAATGGTCGAGGCGAGGCAGGTTGCCTGAGTAGAATACAGACAGGAAGTATGTGTGTGAGTCCGGTTTTCTGTGCTCTGTTAGATGTGGGAAGTCCAGGAGACTCCCAGCCTCCCAGACGGCCACATCTGCACCAGATGCATCGAGCTGCAGCTCCTTAGGGACTGTGTTAGAGAACTGGAGATGCAGCTCGATGACCTTTGTCTGGTCAGGGAGAGCGAGGAGGTGATAGAGAGGAGCTATAGGCAGGTAGTTAGGCCGGGGCCTGGGGAGACAAATAAATGGGTAACAGTCAGGGGAGGGAAGGGCAGGATTCAGAGGCTAGAGAGTAACTCTGTGGCTATACCCCTTAACAATAAGTACTCCTGTTTGAGTACTGTTCGCAGGGGACGGCCTACCTGGGGGAAGCAACTAGCACAGAATCTGGCCCTGTGGCTCAGAAGGGTAGGGAATGGAAGAGGATGGCAGCAGTGATAGGGGACTCTATAGTTAGGGGGGTCAGACAGGCTACTCTGTGGATGCAGGAAAAAAGCACGGGTGGTAGTTTGCCTCCCAGGTGCCAGGGTCTGGGATGTTTCTGATCGCGTCCAAGATATCCTGAAGTGGGAAGGAGAACAGCCAGAGGTCGTGGTACATATTGGTACTAATGACTAGGCAGGAAAAGGGAGCAGTTCCTGAAAGCAGACTACAGAAAGCAGAAGGAAGCTAAGAAGCAGGACCACAAAGGTAGTTATCTCTGGATTACTACTTGTGCGACACGACAGTGAGTATAGTTGTAGAGTGAGGTGGAGGATTAATGCGTGGCTGAGGGATTGGAGCAGGGGGCAGGGATTCCAATTTCTGGATCACTGGGACCTCTTTTGGGGCAGGAGGGACCTGTACAAAAAGGCAGGTTGCACTTGAATCCAAGGGGGACCTATATCCTGGTGGGGAGGTTTGCTAAGTCTGTTGGGGAGAGATTAAACTAGGATTGCTGGGGGGGTGGGAACCAAACTGAAGTGACTGGCGGGAGATTTTAATTTCCCAAATATCGATTGGCATGTTCCTAGAGCAAGGAATTTAAATGGGGTGGAGTTTGTTAGGTGTGTTCAAGAAGGTTTCTTGACACAGTATGTAGATAAGCCTACAAGAGGAGAGGCTGTACTTGATCTGGTATTGGGAAATGAACCTGGTCAGGTGTCAGGTCTCTCAGTGGGAGAGCATTTTGGAGACAGTGATCACAATTCTATCTCCTTTACCATAGCATTGGAGAGAGATAGGAACAGACAAGTTAGAAAAGTGCTTTATTGGAGTAAGGGGAAATATGAGGTTATCAGGCAGGAACTTGGAAGCATAATTGGGAACAGATGTTCTCAGGGAAATGTATGGCAGAAATGTGGCAAATGTTCAGGGGATATTTGAGTGGAGTTTTGCATAGGTACTTTCCAACGAGACAGGGAAAGGACGGTAGGGTACAGGAACCATGATATACAAAGGCTCTTGTAAATCTAGTCAAGAAGAAAAGAAGAGCTTATGAAAGGTTCAAAAAGCTAGGTAATGATAGGGAGCTAGAAGATTATAAGGCCAGCAGGAAGAAGCTCAAGAAAGAAATTACAGAGCACCAAAAGGGGCTATGAGAAGTCTTTGGCAGACAGGATTAAGGAAATCCCCAAGTCATTCTACAAGTATGTGAAGAGCAAGAGGATAAGATGTGAGAGAATAGGACCAATCAAGCGTGACAGTGGAAAAGTGTGTATGGAACCAGAGGAGATAGCAGAGGTACTTAATGAGTACTTTGCTTCAGTATTCACTATGGAAAAGGATCTTGGCGACTGTAGGGATGACTTACAGCAAATTGGAAAGCTTGAGCATGTAGATATTAAGAAAGAGGATGTGTAGGAGCTTTTGGAAAGCATCGAGTTGGTTAAGTCACTGGGACCGGACGAGATTTAACCCAGGTTACAGTGGGAGGCAAGGGAGGAGATTGCTGATCCTCAGGCGAAGATCTTTGCATCATCAAGTGGGACGGGCAAGCTTCCAGAGGATTGGAGGGTTGCGGATGTTGTTCCATTATTCAAGAAAGGGAGTAGAGATATCCCAGGATATTATAGACCAGTGGTTGGTAAGTTGATGGAGAAGATCCTGAGAGGCAGGATTTGTGAACATTTGGAGAGGTATAATTTGATTAGGAATAGTCAGCATGGTTTTGTGAAAGGCAGGTCATGCCTTACGAGCCTGATTGAGTATTTTGAGGATGTGACTAAAGACATTGATGAAGGTAGAGCAGTAGATGTAGTAGATATGGATTTCAGCAAGGCACTTGATAAGGTACCCCATGCAAGGCATATTGAGAAAGTAAGGAGGCATGGGATCAAAGGGGAAATTGCTTTGTGGATCCAGAACTGGCTTGCCCACAGAAGGCAAAGAGTGGCTGTAGACGGGTCATATTCTGTATGGAGGTCAGTCACCGGTGGTGTGCCTCAGGGATCTGTTCTGGGACCCCTACTCTTTGTGATTTTTATAAATGATCTGGATGAGAAGTGGAGGGATATGAGTGATGGGTTAGTAAATTTGCTGATGACACAAAGGTTGGAGGTGTTGTGGATAGTGTGGAGGGCTGTCAGAGGTTACAGCGGGACACTGATAGGATGCAAAAATGGGCTGAGAAGTGGCAGGTAGAGTTCAACCCAGATAAATGTGAGGTGGTTCATTTTGGTAGGTTAAATATGATGACAGAATATAGTATCAATGGTAAGACTCTTGGCAGTGTGGAGGATCAGAGGGTTCTTGGGGTCCGAGTCCATAGGATACTCAAGGCTGCTGTGCAGGTTGACTCTGTGGTTAAGTAAGCATATGGTGCATTGGCCCTCATCAATCGTGGGATTGAGTTTAAGAGACAAGGGGTAATGTTGCAGGTATATAGGAAGGACCCTGGTCAGACCCCACTTGGAGTACTGTGCTCAGTTCTGGTCGCCTCACTTTAGGAAGGATGTGGAAACCATAGAAAGGGTGCAGAGGAGATTTACAAGGATGTTGCCTGGATTGGCGAGCATGCCTCATGAGAATAGGTTGAGTGAACTCAGCCTTTTTTTCCTTGGAGCGACGGAGGATGAGAGGTGACCTAATAGAGGTGTATAAGATGATGAGAGGCATTGATTGTGGGGATAGTCAGAGGCTTTTTCCCAGGGCGGAAATAGCTAGCACAAGAGGGCACAGTTTTAAGGTGCTTGGAAGTAGGGACAAAGGAGATATCAGGGGTATTTTTTTTATGCAGAGAGTGGTGAGTGCATGGAATGGGCTGCCGGCGGTGGTGGTGGACGTGGATACGATAGGGTCTTTTAAGAGACTCCTGTACAGGTACATGGAGCTCAGAAAAATAGAGGGCTATGGGTAACCCTAGTTATTTTCTCAGGTAAGGATGTGTTCAGCACAGCTTTGTGGGCCAAAGGGCCTGTATTGTGCTGTAGGTTTTCTATGTTTCTTAACAGGAACAGTTTACCATCCCAACCTTCATTCATTGCTGAAAGCCTAACTGAGCTCCACCTTTCTGCATTGATCAGAAGTCCTCAGATTCCACTCATTTCCAACAATCTGCGGATTTCTGCTTTGAAGATTTTCAATGGAGTAAGCCAACAGAGGGAATTAAAAATCTTCAAAATTGAGATTTTGTTTATGTTTAAGTGAGGACAGGTTAACAAAAAAGGTGACAAAGATATTGTTCTAATATTCTGCATGCCTATGGCATTGCTCAGTAACAAGACTTTATTTTCACATAGGTCCCTGCTTCTCACTCTGATTTTTGCTTCTACTCTTCTCTATGCCATTAAGTAAACTCGATTGTTACCATTACTCTGAACTTGTTTTTGATTTTCTCTTCCATTTCAAGTAAGCTTTCACATCTCAGTTACTTTCTGCCGATTTGTCCTTCACAAATGTTACAGCGATGTTTATATACCTTTTCCTTTGCATGTTTTTCTTTCCACACTTCTTTTCCTGAATTAGTTACATTGCTTCTCTAGAAAATGTTCTCCCAGGTGAATATAGAGCTCCTTTCAAGTGTAAGAGGCAAAATATTTAATCCAACTTCAGGTTTATGAGCCAGTCTACAGGATCAAGTTTTAAAAAAATCAGAGAGACATGAAGCAAATCATAGCAGCTTGTTTTCCTTAAAAAAGAAATTTTTAAAAATATTTAGAATCTTTTTAAACATTACAGATTTCTGTAGCTGAGGAAAATATTTGTGATAGATCAAAAGCTTGTGACACGCAGTCCATGTTACACAAATGATTTTTCAATAAGTTTTGTATCTTATTCTCTTCAGCTATTAAAAGCACCATTGTGAATAGCATTTGATGAAATAGGATAGAGAGAACCCTGGTGAGCATGTATAGATCAATGGGACAAAATAGACTGTTTTATGCTGTACATTCTATGCAGTTGTATGCTATATTATTCTACATTTCACATAATAACCTTAAACCTATGAGCGTTCTGATAGATTCTTCTCAGAATCTAGCTGCTTGAAAGAAAGCAATTCAATTATTCATTGGAGCACCTCATTGATCCAACAATCTATAGTGGAGAAGGAGTTTCTGTTGTAATGTACTGGGTCTAAAATGATAGTCTGACTTAAGACCTGTTTGAGTCAATTGGACAGGGGGCTAGCTTTCCCCACTTGTACTTCCAGAATTTT
This sequence comes from Mobula hypostoma, assembly GCF_963921235.1. NCBI lineage: Eukaryota > Metazoa > Chordata > Chondrichthyes > Myliobatiformes > Myliobatidae > Mobula > Mobula hypostoma. The sequence continues at coordinate 63,155,104 of NC_086102.1, read as the reverse complement.
CTCAGGTGTTCAACAACTGGCGGATCCCAAGGTGTCTTTTACCGGCCATCTGTATTCTTCACAATGTTTTCCAGGTTAATGGTCATTTGTGGCCAGTTTGATCATATCATACCTGCATATCATTTATTAAAACAATATCAATGATGCTTTCTTTTCGTAAAACCAGCACAGCCAACAGGAAATCATGAACATGTTCCAGATAAGCTGGTTTCTGTGTTGTGCTCTAGGCCTGATCCAATAGTTACTGACAACTTTGGATCCTAATTATTGTTGTAGTACTTCTCTTAAACAGTATTTCTAAGGGATTAAAATCGAACATTTACCCCCTTGTTGCCATTATCAAAAATACCTTAATTTCTGTGTTTAGGCAAAATAAGTGCTCTTTGGCCTTTATTCCCTGGAGCTATTCTCTTCCCAACTGTTTGTAATTATAGTTTGCCATGTAATTGTAATTATAGTTGGGGAAAATACAAACCTTGTTGATTTTTAATTTTTTTGCAACACATCATTGCATTTTAATACAGACTTGGAAGATTTACCCTTCTAAACCTACCATCTTTTTCACACTGCCATAGACTAAATTCATGTCCAAACCACCATTGCAAATTCTCATTTTCAGAGCCAGAGTTATATTCAAGTTTATTTTTATATGAATTTTCTTATGTATTTGATAAAATTATTCCTTGATTACCTAAGCATCATTCTATTCTCTTAGTTGATCCCTCAGGATTGAGGGAGACACTCCGATTCCATTTCCATAGTTACTGAGTGATTTGATAAAGCTTTGATTTATCAGCAGACAGTCCTGCATGTAGATCAAGAAGTGCTTGACAGGATGAGTGGGTGGATTCCTTGATAAATCTTAAACTCGTCCTGTCATTTCACCATGGTCTCCATGTGCTGCTGAAAAAAATGCACGGTGCTCAGGGTTTTCCCTGATGCTCCATCTCCATTCTGAATAGCCATGGGACAAAGATCCAGGAGAGTTAAAAGAGGATGCCACACTCTTTTAGAGCAACTCTGAGTAAACCTTTTACCTCCCTGTAGGAGCCACATAGACTGGCTTCATTGGAAACTCATGGCAAGAAATTGCCAGCAAAGATCGGAACAGATCACATCACAGTGATCAGTCATTCACACAGTGAAACGGGTCGGAAATGTAGCAGGTAAAATCAGTGAGGAAGGAATCAATGTACAGAGTGAAAAGTCAGCTTGAAATTAGAAACACAAAATGCTAGGGGAACTCAGCAGGCCAGGCAGTATCTATGGAAAAGAGTACAGTCAACCTTATATTCCGTTTTGTAGCCTCCGACCTGATGGAATGAACATCGATTTCTCAAACTTCCATTAATGCACCAACCCCCCCCCCCGATACTTTCCTATCCCCTTTTCCCTCATATTATCTCCTTACCTGCCCATCACCTCCCTCTGGTGTTCCTCCCCGCTTTGCTTTCTTCAATGGCCTTCTGTCTCTTTCACCAATCAACTGCGCAGCTCTTTACTACATCTCTCCCCCTCCTGGTTTCACCTATTACCTTGTGCTTTTCTCTCCCCTCTACCCCCACCTTTTAAATCTATTCCTTAGCTTTTTCCCCCAGTCCTGCCAAAGGGTTTCGGCCCAAAACATCGACTGTACTCTTTTTCATAGATGCTGCCTGGCCTGTTGAGTTCCTCCAGTATCTTACTTGTGTTGCTCGGATATCCAGCATCTGCAGATTTTCTCTTGTTTGTACATGAAATTAGTAAGATGGTTTTGGATAGAGAGCAAGGATTAGCCCAACTAAAAGCAAATAAAAATTATAAGTGTTTCACAACATTTTCCCCTCTACTCATTGCAACAAGGTGATTACTTGATTTGCGTATTAAGTTCTGAAAATCCTCACTTCATTTCCAGGATTATGAAGTCCTGATCAAGTCTGCAGAACAAATACAAATGTGTGCCAAAATGATATCACACTGCATTAGAAAACACATCTACAGCACAAATTAAACATCACACATGTACTCCTAACATAAAGCTCCAGATCAATAGAGTCTTTTAAGAGGCTCCTGGATAGGTACATGTAGCTTAGAAAAATAGAGGGCTATGGGTAACCCTAGGTAATTTTTAAAGTAAGTACATGTTTGGCACAGCTTTGTGGGCTGAAGGGCCTGTATTGTGCTGTAGGTTTTCTATGTTTCTATCACAATGCTCAAAATTCACTATGGGCAAGTTGGGGCTTTGTATAGCTATTCTTGATATAAAATTCTTTGGGTTACTTTTTCCATATGCAGACTCCCTGTACAATGCTATAACTCCGTTCTTTGTTCCCTCTATGGTTAGTATTACACCCTTAAGAAGTTGCTGCTTCCCTTTCAGATCCATACTTCCAAATGATGACATACAGACTCACTTTCAAAGGCTTTCAGCCATCTGTTTCAGCAAGTGTCCAGCTCAAAGTGGACAGAAATGTTTACAACATTAATTTTTAAGTAAGCATTTTTATTTGAATTTTAATTACCATTTGACATGTCTTTCGAGTCCCAAGAGCCCCAGTTTCTGCTGCAAGAAAGCAACCTTCACCACCCCCAACAATTTAACCTTGCGGCCTTTGTTAAGTTTTATAAGATTATTGCCAATTTGATTAAAATGTAATTGACTCGTAGAAACAACTTCTTCATAATTCATGAGCAAAGGCAGTTGTGACTGCCTCACATCTTCATTTTATATTTCCTCATGATAACTTGAATACAATCCTATTTTATAATAAAATATACTTCAGAGGTGGAACAGATAACAGTACAGCACAGGACCAGCCCTTCAGCACACAATATTGTGTTGAACCAGCTAAACAACACACAAATACGAATCTCTCCTACCATAACACTGTCCATATACCTCCATCTTCCTCACATTCAGATGTCCATCCAAATGTTTCCAAAAAGCCTCTAACGTATTTGCCTCTACCACCATACACAGCAGCACATTCCAGGCATCCAGCTCTCTCTGAGTAAAAAACTTACCCCTCACATCCCCTTTGAACCTACCCGCTCTTACTTTCAATGCACACCCTCTGGTATTAAACATGTCTACCCTGGGAAACAGATACTCCCTGTCCAGTCTATACATGCTTCTCATAATCTCATAAATCTCTATTAGATCTCTTCTTACCCTCTGTCGCTGCAGAGAAAACAACCCAAGTTTATCCAGCCTCTCATGATAGCATATGCCCTCTAAACCAGGCAGCATACTGGTAAACCTCTTCTCAGATGATGGAGAAAAGAAAAACACTGATTGTTACAGGATTTCTTGCGACATGATTATCCTCACTTCACCCTATCCAACCCATCTGTGAATAGTCATACAGATTAAGTTACATGATGTATCCAGGATTCAGACTGCTGATTCACCACAAGTTACCATATGTTCACCTGCATCTGCCATAACTTTTCTGTGATCTCTTAATTTTCTGAACTATATATTGTGGGATAACAGGAGTGCATATTAGTCACCTGCCATTTAAGGATGTATCCAAATAGTTATAGGAAAAGACCATTGTCTTCAACTCATTGATTCTGTTTTATACAGACCTTAAGAACATTAATCCTTATAATTCCAATCAAGTAAAACTACTATTTTCCCAGTCTATTACAAAATAACTACTAAAATAGACTTTCATTCTATTCACTTGCCATCTTTGTAGTAATATTATATACTGGAAAATATTCCCTAATTACAATACACTGGCCTGTGCATAATTGAATGTTTGACATCATAATGTTTTCCACATTGAGAGAAATTCATGCTATTTACTATATATATCACAATATACTTTTAATATTGCAACACTTGTTGGATTGTTGAAGTATACTACTGTACATCATAACATATAATCACACTCATCAATGACAACTCGTGGTAGATCACATGAAGTTTCATCATAATCAGTCACAGTAAAATTCTGGAGCCTATCGTGCCTTTTATGAATCTCAACACACTCTCAGCCACTGAAATGACCCCGAAATAGAGCGCTACTTTAATGCAGAACAATCCAAACACCAGTTCATTGGTTGCGGAACAAACAATAGCCAGGCAACATCAATTGGTCTCCTGCACGAAAGCAGTGTTTAACATTTTTTCCAATATCTGATGCTTTGCAACATTTCCTTCTCACTTTTTTAAAGTAACAAATTGGATTATGTGCTTGGGTCTGTAAGTAAATGAACAGCAAAAATATTTTATTAAGCTGAAGAAATAACTTATTCCAGAATATCAGATAACTGCAAGGAGGATTTGTGCAGAGGAACAAAGTGAATTTGTGCTAGATTACAATCTTCTCTCAATAGTTAGTCAATAATGTTGAAACCCTTCAATAATGTTGAAACCCTTCAATAATGTTGAAACCCTTCAATATCAAAGCATTCTTTCAAGGTTCTCCAAAATATTCTGTGTCAGGATGCCTCACTGCCTTTCTCTAGCACTGCTGTTTGCCCGTCTAATGAGGCATTTACTGTTACAAGTACCTGTGGTAGGTACTCCAACTTAGAATACTCCAGATATGCAAAATCAAGACATGCATGAAATTCTAGTTTCGACACCATTTTTCAGATTTAATCTTAACAATTGTCGATATTTTAATGACAAATTACAGATAGGTTATTAATGTGCTTATATTTCTCAAATATTTTTCAATGGATGTTAAACCTGGCTTTACATTCTGGAGAAGAATTTCTCAACATATACCAGCAGAAATGTGGTTGCTAAGGAACCACCTTTTCAAGTCTGAAGTCCAGATCAGGCGGGAATTGCTTTTTCTTTTTCAATTTTGCAGCACATTGTAGCATGGAACAAGTTCTTACTGATTTCTCATTTGTGAATGGTTGTAGAATTGTAAATATAGCTTCTGATGGGAAACTGGGTTGTTGCTTTGTAATAATTGAAAAAATATTGTAAAACTGAGTTAATCTGCATATACCAGATCAGCAGTAACTATTATCTCAACAATTTGCCCATTTTAAACATGAGGAAGTCTGCGGATGCTGGAAATCCAAAGCAACACACATGCAAAATGTTGGAGGAACTCAGCAGATCAGGCAGCATCTATGGAAATGACTAAACAGTTGACATTTTGGGCCAAGACCCCTCTTCAGGACTGGGAAGGAAGGGGGGAGATGCTAGAGTAAAAAGGTGGGGGAGGGGAAGGAGGATAGTTATTAGGTGATGGGTGAAGACAGGTGGGTAGGAAAAATAAAGATTGGAAGAGATCTGTTAGGAAAAGAGAGTGGACCACAGGAGAAAGGGAAGGACGAGGGGCACCAGGGGGAGGAGATAGGCAGGTAAGAAGAGGTAAGAGGCCAGAGTGGGAATAGAAGAGGGGAGAGGGAGGGAAATTTTTTACCAGAAGGAGAAATCGATATTCATGCCATCAGTTTGGAGAGTACCCAGAAGGAATATAAGCTGTTGCTCTTCCACTCTGACAGTGGCTTCATTGTGACACATGAGCAGGCCATGAACCAACATGTCGGAACAGGAATAGGAATTGGAATTAAAATGTTTGGCCACCGGGAAGTTCTGCCTTTGGCGGGTGGATTGGAGATGTCCCAATTTACAAGGGGTCTCACCTTGTAAAGGAGGCTGCATTGGAAGCACCGGACACAACAGGCAACCCCAGTAGATTTGCAGGTGAAATGTTGCCTCACCAAAGGACTGTTTGGGGTCCTGAATCGAGGTGATGGAGGAGGTGAATGGGCAGGTGTAGCACTTACGCTGCTTGTAGGGATAAGTGCCAGGAGAGAGATTAGTGGGGGTTACTCATTTGTAATTTAGGATCCTGAAGACCAAACTGAGCCAGACTAAAAAGGAATGATTTTTTAAAGTGGCAAAGACAAGAGGATATGTACAATTGTTTACGGGATTGGATAGTTAAGAAAAGAATGGAGTAGAAACATTGTATAAGTAGAAACAATGGAACAAAGACTAGTGTGGAAGGTTTTCTATTTAGTATCCTTCAAATGCAATCAACATGTTGCTTATGTTACTGATAAGGTGGAAAAGCATCTACATGCATGAGTCCTTCTGAAGGGTTTCGACCCAAAACGTTGACCGTACTTTTTATCCATAGATGCTGGCCTGCTGAGTTCCTCCAGCATTTTGTGTGTGTTGCTTGGATTTGCAGCATCTGCAGATATTCTCTTGTTAGGAATTATGGTAAACTACTCTTATAAATATGGATGTGAAAGTTGGCAGTAAAGGAGGATACAAAGCGTATCGACGCCTTTGAACTGTGGTGCTGGAGAAAAATACTACATGGACCTCTCACAGAACAAATGAATTGGTCCTCAACAAGATCAAACCAGGTCCCCCTATGGAGGCTCAAATGGCAAGACTCTGTCTATGGTACATTGGGCACATCATGTAAACGAACAGCTCCCTGGAAAAGGATATTGTGCTCAGAAAGGTGGAAGGACAACGGAAGAGAAGAAGGCTGCAATCAGATGGATGGACACAATAAGGACAGCTATGACCACAAAGTTACTTACAAAGAACTGCCTTTCCAAGGATCGAAACTCATTTAGGGCCATATCGATGATGACTCGATAGCATTTAACAACAACTTGAATAAAACGAAAAGTGGCAATGGTGTTTCTGACCACCAAAGGCAATGAAATTAAGCAGACTCTATGGCCACTGATTAGGTGGCCTTTGTCTGTGGATTGATGAATAAAGCTTTATATTTGAAAAGATGCACACAGAACTAAAGAGAAAGGAGAAGAATTGGTGAAGACTGAGCCACTTGAATCTAAGAGGCTCCATAGAATGTGCAAGTACTGTCAATTCTCTTAAACTATTGGCTGCAAGATGGTACAGGATTCCTAAATCCTGGTATTTTACACAAGCAGCGTAAATTGATTCTCATTATGTCCAAGAGCTATTCTGATTTACAGCACCACAAGAAAGAATTTCAACTGATTGTTTGCCATTGAAAACAAAACAAAGCTCATGAGTTTATTTGACTATACTTTTAAAAACTATTCAGTGTAATCTAGTTCTCCAAATAATATTTTCAATCTTACATTAAAGCTTAATCATCATTACCATCTCCAGACTACTGTTAAACTATTAACACATTTTGTTCGAAAATTGTATTAATTTCAAAATATTGTAATAGTTGAGACAGATTCTGTTAAATAGAAGAACAATATTTGGGTGAACAAAATAAAGCAAAACTTATCAAAAGACAAATCAATAGAAAAGTTTCTGTAACATGGACACTTTACATTTTACATTTTGCAATAATTATGCAAAACTAAGGATATTAAAATATAGTCACTACTAATGCAAAATGTGTATGTGAAGTCTAATGTTCTACAACTTCAGGATTTGTTGAGCACCAACTTTTGGATGCATCAGGATGCTCTTAAGTATAATATTTCAAATGCACACTATGATATCAAAGAGGCACTGGACACCACTCTGTAGTTCAGGATCTCAAGACACAGTTCGCAATGCACAGCCTGCAGAATGGCAGTGGGTCATCACTGAAAGCTACTTAGAACTTAAAGCCTCCAGCATCACATTAAAGAGAAAGAGAAAACACTACTTCCAAGCAACATTGAATGCATGGCAACACATTAATTGTGTTTGAGCTTCAAACCTCTGCTACTACAATGAAGGTAGCTGGGGAGATGCAGACAAGGTTCCAGATACAACAAGAATGAAATATGGCCACTATCAAGTACTGCCCACATTTTGTAGGAGATACTAATTTGCATATTGACAAATATTGTGATAGAAGATGGTATTCATGTTTCTGAAATGTGGTTAAATTATGTTTCTACTTTGCCACTTCTATGGAATGACCCCTTCTCCTTCTACATCCACTCCCACCATACAATATTCCTGTCCTAATATTCCTTAGTCTTAAGCACAATGATCATTTCAGGAACATGAAAAATACCATTGCAGCAAAATATTATTTCAATTATTATATTAAGATTGATTTTGTTACTTATTGAAAACCTATTTCACTTAAAAATGAAAACAATAATATCAAAACTATGCAAACAATTGCTCAATATGAATTTCAGAAAACAATTCACCTTTATGGGAATTCCAATGTTAATCTCCCCTTTTGTTCCTGTTTTGAATGTTCTTGCAGATTTACAAGCTGTCTCTTGGCATGTGGCAACTGGCTGAAATGACAGTGCCACACTAGCAATGCAGTAATTTCCTCCCCGGTGGTTTTGTGAAGCCTGGTTACTTATTCAGGTCAATCTTTGTGTTTGTTTCAGCAGGTGAATTGGTAAAGGGTGAGGGAGATAGACCTCCCACAACTGTTGTTATGTGTGCACCTTTACACATGGTACTAAGTTTAAGCAGTGGTTTTTAAAAATTGCAACCTGTCCACAAAAAAAATACACCAAATCAGAATACATTACTTAAGCAAGGAGTTTAAAGCAGCAACAGGGCTCTGCATTAATCATTATCCACTTCTGAGGCCCGATTTGAGCTGTGAACAGGGTGGTAAGGGGCTAGAAATGCTGGAAATGCTGGAAATGCTGAATTGTAACGTGGGCAATTTTAAGTTCTGACCCAATTCTGCTTTGAATTTAAGCTGCTGTCCTGCTCGCACTACGAATCCAGCAAACCTTCCATATTCTGGTTTAGATTTTAATTCCTTATGACAAAAAGCATGGCAAGATGGGTAACTGTATGACAATGCTGTACCAATGAGTCAGTGTGCTGACTTACCAGTGGGATGTCTTTGTTGGCCCCTGTCTCCAGCCTATGTTTGACTCCCACACTACGATGTGCAAATGCAGTCCATGGCCAATAGTTCAGAATGGGAACACCAGCCAGAGGCAAGAACAATCCTGTCCACTGAGGCATGACCACACATAAAGTGACAGTGACACCAGCAGCAAGTAATGACCTCTCCATACCAGCGAAGATAAATACAGCAATTCATCTCCTCCATTCAATCAGCAATAACTGGCAAAGCACTCTTTTTCATGTTCCCTTCAATCTATCCAATCCATTGCATCATTTCACCTTTGATTGCAGGTGAACAAACACACTGGATCTTCTTTCCAGGCCAAGATTGGAACCTCTCATTCAATCATGTGAACAAGTAGCAATTTTTCCCCCATTTCACAGCACACACCACTAGGATCTACTTTTACCAGCTTGCCATCGCTTCATTTCGCTTCCTCCTCACCTGTTAAAACATGCACTCTTTGCATAAGCCCGACATATAACCTTTTCAAAAAGTATTCATTAATTTCACCTTCAACTTTATAGTCATCGCAATACATGCCCAGGGTAAAAAGGTCATGAAAATAGATATCTGCAGCAGCACCACCATACATCATCTGGATTAATGTTTGTAACATTAAATTAACATAAATTATATATAACTTGCAGGACAAAATAAAAAAAACAAACATAACATCATTAGTGCAAGTTGCCAGAAATATAATCCATGACATTATTAAGGAATTCCAGGTTGGTTCACGAACCTGATGGCAATGGGGAAAAAGCTGGTGTTAAACCTTGAGGTGTGGGTCCTTAGGCTTCTGCATCTTCTGACCGATGGCAGCAATGAGATGCGGGCATACCCTGGATGGTGAAGGTCTTTAATGATTAACTTTAAACTTGGCTTTGTGTGAATGTAAGTCAGAGCAACATAATAAGGAATGAAGTCAGCAATATCATTGTCATCATCCATGCACAGACAGCCAACCAAGACATTAGAAGCTGGCCAAAGCCACTGGAATTGGGAAAGGCAAGTCTGGCAGCCTACCACAGTAATGTGCCTGCATGCTACTTCCAACTCTACAATAACTGAAGACTTGAAACTATTCAAAACCACAAAATCTAATAGGATTTTTGGTAGGTTTCACACTGGGCATGAAATTTCTGCTTGGATTTTGATTTTAAATCACCGAGTGTGCTGGATAGTGTCACAGGAGTGATCACATTATAATTCCACAAGCTCTTATTGCACAGTGAGCACTTATACAGTGACAAAGAATAAAGTATTTAACGTGTTGGCAAGAGGAACTTGATTTTACCACCATTTTGTCCCATTTCCACTGCGTGGGCAGTTTGTAAGTGGGCCATATAAAATACTCTGAGTAGTGCAAATCCTTTACAATTTCTTATTCTGATATTATAGAATGGCTTAGGTCTCAGAAAACCATTTATTTCAATTCCAGTTAACCCAATTTTTGATATGAAATTGGTACACTCTGTTCCTCTACAAACAACAATTATAAACATTTTTGATTATTGAAATATTGATAAGGCATGGCAGGTTTTGAAATTAAAGCAAATTGGTTTATTTTTCACAATTCAAAATTGATTATGAAAAATTATGTTGTTACTTTATATTTATTTCTTCAACTTTAATCCTACTATTATCCTTCCATTTACATATTACTGTTGGAAATTATGTTGAAATAATTGACGTCTTTGTAATTTTTTCAATGAGAAAACTAATGACTGAAAATTGTATACTTCAATGATCAACTTTAATGTGATTTTATTTTAATAAACAGACTGAAGTCAATGCTAAACTAATAAAAAGCAACTAAATACATTTTTGCATCAGTTTTGCCAATAACATATGCTGTGTGAATATACAGCTGAACATTTACTGTGATAATATTGTCTGAAACATCAGCATGAATATTGACAAAATACAGATACATTTCCAATTCAATTTCTAGCTGCAGATAGACATCAAACTGGGCACTGCTAATTGGGTTGCTTCTTCAAACACTAAGCTCATTTCATTAAAAACAATCTTCTTTGGAAGATGTTTCTTCTCTCAAAGAAGATATGCATTAACTCATTCAAATGAGCTTTCTCTCAACAAAATATTTAGTTATTTAAATATATCAATTTCAACTATTAAGAGTTGATGACCAGCTTTAGGCACTCGTGCACCAGACATCAGGTTCCTGTTTTACTGAGTGGTAGGGCCTAATGTCACTCTGCTAATCCAAGTACCAGCCTTATCACCACACCACCCAGAACCTACTGTTAACTGTGAGCTCCTGAAGAGATTTTCCAACCTGCGTTGCTGAACTATGTTTCAGATAAATATTGATGGCAGACCAGAACATCTTCCTTCCAGTTGGACTCTTCTCATTAAGGGAATGATGTCATAATAGTTATATAACAGGATTCTAGAGAGACAAGTTTAAACCCCGCTAATGCATTGCTGAATTTGATTTGAAGTATTTAATTTGGAATTAAAAGATACTATTGTGCTCACTATTACTGATACTCCAAATTAAAGCAAAACTAAACTGATACATTTATGTCCCTGAGGAAAGGAAATGCAAGTCACACTCACAACTTCAAACAAATTACAGTATGGTTAACTGTTTCTCCCTCTAAAATGTCCAGGCTAGCCAGTCAGTTCCAGCAATTCAACATGTGTAATTATGTGATCGAAGTTACAGGACTACAAAGGCTGCTGGAAATGAAGTTGGGGTTCATAGAATGGTGTGTCATCTTGCTTAGGTATTTGTACCTGGTCATATCAAGCGAATCCTATACAGTACTGACAAATCAGAATTCCCCAAAGGAATTAGTACTGAACCTTCCTCTTTTCTACAGCTAACCCTGCAAACTACTTCAAAACGATGCACCCTCCTCCACTCAGCACTATGTATTGATGTGTTGTCTGTGTATGCACTGTGGTCTAGAAATGCACATTCTTCCCCCTCTCTCTTGCTGCGAGGTGAATACACCAGTTAAAGCCATCTCTCACATGCATGCTTTTATTTAATATAAGTGTAGTTGTGCACAGACACAACAAATTGGCAACAGGTATGAACTTGGATGTCAGACAATATCATGAACTGCACTGACAGTTACGTGTTGAAACAGTGCCAAGTGAAACAGCACAAGAAGGCTGTAACGGCATGACACTTTCCCAAAACTTTGACTTTAGAGGTGGACTTTCTAATGCTTTAGGGGACAGGCTTGTATGTGGCATGCAGACTCAAAGCACTCAAAAGTAGCCATTATCTGAAAGAGACCTAACCTTAGAATGGGCATTGACCATTGCAATATCGTTAAAGACTGCAGAAAAGGATGCAGCAGAATAAGAGGTTAAAATGGGAAAGGCACAAAATGCCCCTGAGTAGTGCAAAAAACCAAAAATGTTATTGATGTAGCAAAGCCTCCATGATGCAAATGACTGCTGGTTCAAAAAAGAAGTCTCACATAGAGAGAGCGTGCAAGGCAGACAAAAGCCTCAAACAGTGTATAGTCTCAAACACAAAACTAGGGAAATGTATAAAGTTACCAAAAGTAAAGCAGAATCAGTCAACATAGTGTCTGACAAAGGTGAACTGTCATGCCTAGAACTGCATTGTATAAGTGAAGCAGATCGCAAAATCATCTGGTTCACAATAGATGTGTCTGGTGTAAAACTGAAAATGGAGTTGGATGCAGGGTCAGTTTTAATTCCAGAGGCTGACTACAACAAACTGTTTTCTAAGATACCATTAGAGAAGACCTCAGTGATGCTAAAGACTTACACAGGTGAAAAAGTGTTTCCCAAAGGCCAACTGAAAGTAAATGTGATGTATAGAGGCCAAGCAGTACAGTTAGATCTTTATGTATTGAAAAGTGGTGGGCCAGCACTTTTCAGACATGAATAGTTAAGAAAAATCCAACTAGACTGGCACTCAATCAAAGCTGAGTGTGTGGCATCAACAGGCAATGGCAGCAAAAATAGTAGCACTAATCAGAGACTGGCACAGCTGCTTAATAATGAGAAGGTGTTTGAGAAGGAGATTGGTAAACTCAAAGACATGAAGGCCAGAATTGAACTGGATGAAATAGCAACACCAAGATTCCATAAAGCACGCCCAGTGCCTTACACACTACATCCTAAAGTAGATACTGAACTGCAGAGCTTGGAGGCATCTGGAATTTTCTCCAAGATGGAGTGGATTGATTGGATCATGCCCATTGTCCCAGTGATCAAGAAAGGAAAGGCCAGAGCCGCTCCCGTATGTGGGGATTTCAAAGTGAGCATCAGCCTGGTGCTCCGTACTGTGCAGTAACCCCTGCCACGAATAGAAGGCACTTTTGCATCTTTAGTAGGTAGGGAGAGGTTTTCAAAGATTGGCTTGTCACAAGCCTATCTGAAAATGGAGATTGAGGAGTCAAGCAGGAAGTTCTTCACAATCAACACTCACAAGGGACTGTTCCAGTATAATCGTCTTGTCTTTGGCAACGCATCAGCTCCAGCAATTTGGCAAACAGCAACGTACCAAGTGCTGCAAGATATCCCAGGAACACGATGTTACCTTGATGACATCATCATGACTGGCAAAAATGATGAAGAGCACCTCCAGAACCTAGTAAAGTGCTTTCCAGTCTGAGTGAGTACGGTCTACGTGCAAAGAGAGAAATCTCATATTGTGGGCATGTCATTGACAAGCATGGCTTCCATAAGTCACAAGAGAAGACTGAAACAGTGCCACAAGCACCCAAACTGAAAAATGGGCCCTGTAAACTACTACCACCAGTTTCTCCCAAACATTGCTACAATACTGCATCCAATAAACGCACTGTTACAGACAGAAGCAAAGTGAGAATGGTCAGAAAAACGTGAAACAGCATTCAAGGAAACAAAGAGACTAATAACATCCGATGAACTGCTCACCCATTATGACCCACCTCTGTCCAATAGACTGGCGTGTGATGCATCCCCTTATGGCATTGGAGCTGTTTTGTCACACATTACAAATGACGGATCTGCACACCCGATTGCATTTGTTTCAAAATCACTGACGATAGATCAACTGAGAAGCCCTTAGTCTAGAACGGGGAATAAAGAAATTCCACCACTAGCTCTACGGGCGGGTCACCAGCCCCCTGCATCCACTTCCAACCCCAGAAGGGAATTCCAGTGATGACTGCTACCCAGTTACAATGTTAGGCATTATTCCTAGGCCCACTCTTATGACATAGAGTTCAAGGGTACCAAACAACACAGCAACTCTGATGGCTTGTCACATCTTCCACTATTGGAAACTGAAGAAGAAAAGTCTTCATACTGTGACCCAGCAGAAGTGTTCCACACTGCATTGATGGACCAGTTGCCGATAATAATCTCTGATATACAAAGGGAAACAAAAAATAACCTAACATTGTCAAAATCTATGAAATCACCATGCAAGAACGGCCAGTTCATGGTAACCCTATGTTTCCAGAATTTTTAGCAAGCTGAGACCAACTGTTGATATGTCAAAAAAACACTGATCTGTGGATCCCTCTGAACTGCACACCAGAGTGTTAGAGAATCTGCATGAAGGAGACCTGGGTACAACTAAGCTGAAGAGTTTCACCTGGACCAGGTGTGGTGGCTGGGAATAGATAAACAGATTGAAGACTTGGCCAAAAGCTGTTCAGGATGCCAAAAAATTTAAAATGCACCCCCAAATGCACCGTTACTCCTGTGAGAGTGGCTGTCATCACCATGGCAAAGAGTACATATTGACTTTGCTGGGTCATTGATGGACTCCATTTTCTGATTGCTGTGGATGCTCATTCGAAGTGGATGGAGGTTATACCAATGAAGTCAACCAAGTCAGCAAAGATTGTCTGCTCTGAGGACTATCTTTGCCAGAAATGGTGTACCCAAATAATTTGTGAGTGACAATGGACCACAATACAGGCAAGAAGAATTCTGACTGTTCATGAAGAAAAATGGTATCAGACATTTCAAGTCAGCTCCCCTCCACCCAGCAATGAATGGGTTAGCTGAAAGGTTTATCTAAAGCTTTAAGAAGTCCATTAAAGCAATGGACAAGGAGGACATTTCTCTACAGCACAAGGTGTGCAACTTCCTTTTTGTGTATTGGAACTCTGTTCATGCAACGACAAATCAAACGCCAGCAATGCTATTCTTGAGCAGGATCTGAGATCTTGCATAGACATCCTGAAAACATACCTATGGAGGAATGTGGAAAATAAACAGTTCAGCCAGTTGCAAAGTGAAGCAGCAAGATGCTTCAAGATTGGACAGGAAGATCTAGCGTATGATTACCGAGAAGACAAATGGACACCCAGTAGGATAGCTACAATACTGGACCACTGATGCACACAGTGGGTGTTGGAGATCAGACATGGAGATATCTAGTGGACCAGATACTGGATGTTCAACTGAAGAACACATCTGAGTTGACTGCATCCAACAAGACGCTCACATTACAATCATCAGATTTAACTCTCAGTGATGATGTCACTGACAGCAACGTGACACTGGAAACCAAGAACGTTGTCTTAGACAAGACACCTGCCAAACCTGATGCCACTCAACAGGTCCAGAGGAGCTAATATGAAAGAAACAAAGCACCACCCAAAAGCATGAATCTTTAGAACTGCGGAATTAGTTATGGACTGTTATTGTGAAAGCATTTTTATTTGGTATGTGGGTTTATGAAAGGGAAATTCAATGTTTTGTACATATACAGTTTTATGTTACATTAATCTAAAAGGGGAGGAAGTATAATGTATGGATCTATTTATCTTAGAGCAATGAACTCCCCCCTTAGTACTACATATTGATCTGTTGTCTACGCATTCGCATTGTTCCCTCCCTCTCTCTCTCTCTCTCTCTCGATACAAAGTGAATACATCAGTTAAAGCCATCCCCGGCATGTGTGCTTTTATTTAATATACATGTAGTTGTACACAGACATAACAGAACTTGCATTAGTGTTTGCATCATGCAAGTGCCTTGTCTGCTTGGAGATCAAGGTGTTATTCAGGAGCTATATAGTAGCCTCTATCGCTAACTTTCATCCTTCTTATGAACGGGAGGGGATTCTATTTGAACACCAGACTTATTCCCTGAGATCAATGAACTGCGCCCTTTATTGTCTTTATTTCCAAAGTTTACATTGTTCAGTTCTTTGATAACACTGTGCCCATGTTAGAACTTGGTTGCTCAGCCATCCAGTTAGATGTTCACATTCAGTTGGAGGAGCAGAAATGACACATTGTTAAAAGGCATCAAATGAAATGTTCCAAGCATAGCTCTCAAACAGAGATGACGTTCCTTGCATAGATGAATTTACTGTCTAATGCCTGTAAAGTAGGCCCCAAAAATGAAGGTATGAAACTAATACCTAAAAGTGGGCAGGAAGTGGAAAAGTCTTTCTTTCACTCCAGAATAAAACCAGAGAACACTACCAACCAGCACTTCACTTCTGTCAATGGCGAGGAGATAATCAATACCTGCCTAAACTCACACTCTTTACTCTCCTGACTATTCCCTCCCAGTGCCTTTCAAAGTTCCCAAGGATAGTTGTCAATAATTAAGGATTCCAAAACATAAATATACTTTGCCCCTGACTTGCCTGCCAAGAACCAGCAGTCATCTGTGGTGTCCTAACGATAGGTAAGTCAGGAGTTTCAAGTTGAATGGAATTTTTGTGACTCATTTCAGGGTCCAATTTTTACCACAGTTCGCACTGGTTTTCTAATGCACAGATTTCAGCTAAGCAGTAGCTGTTAAACCATTGGAATACTTTTGCAATTCACATTCCCTTCGCCATAGAGCCTAAAAATATTATCCTAGGTTACAGAGCAGAATGAGCTGAGCTTTGTTAATGCAATTAACTCTTTCTCATGGTGACTGAAGCATGGAAAATTGAAACAATACACATGACTATGACTTAATGATTAGTTTGATTATAAATAGCAGATAACATCCTATTTAGTTCAACTGACATTCTGTGCATTCATTTCCCATTGTTGTCAAAGGAAAATGACATGATTATTAATCGCTCATTGTAAGTAATTAGATAATGGAAGTCTGTTGTCAACAAGTTTGAAAAAGGTCCAAGAGGCATTTTTAAAATTAGAAGAGGGAATAAGGCACTGTGCAATTGGAACAGTCAGGGAACCAGCTTTGAAAAGACACTGGAATCACTTGGACTGAACCCAATCACCAACCTTTCCAGAAGCAGCTTAAGAACCAACAACTTACACCGTGGGGCCCAAAGCCTGGAAATCAAAAGAAGATCCTTTTATTGGATTTCAACTAAAGTACCACTGATTGAAATCAATGTAGTGTAAGATCAGAGGAAGAAAATCTGTGCTGAATCCATTCCTGGCAAGTTAAATTTAAGAAACGGCCACCTGATAATAGCGAAAGTACAACATAAAGCTGCAAGTTGTGATTTTAATTCTATAATATTCTTTTCTCCCCTTTAGAGCAAAGAATATTGACATGACACTTCAAAATCATAGACAATATAGGTAGGTTATTTAATTTAAATTAAGACCAGAGAACATGAAGAGCAAATTTTAAAATCCCCAAGTCAGAGACAAAGTAACTGTTTCCCAAAGGTGTAATTTTCCAGTATAAACTTTGATCTGAAGTAGGTAATGCTATTTTGATTAACTCTGTTTAAATGGTTGGATGAATACCCAATTTACATTTTAAGATAAATGTCATAGTTGATCAAGTGCTTTATTGAATTTGTATCCTCTTGAAGTAGTGACTGACTTTTCTAGCTGATCAAATGAAATAATGGAAAACGGAAATCTAAAAATTGTATCATGCCAGAACTGGGAATGAACTGTGTGCGGGAAATCAGGATATCAGCACCAATTACAATATACTGTTGAACTGCGGTGTTCATCACAGCAACAGAGACAGCTGGCTGTTGCGGGGTTGGACGGGGTTAGTGGCCTTCACAACGTGTCTATGGGCAGTTAGTAAGGTGGGGTGACGTACATTTGGGGTTTCTATGGTTTGGCTCTTGCTGCGGCAAGCACATATGAAATGATTGCTTATTTAAAGTTTCATTAAATAACTTCCAGCACTCTTATTATAGAGTAGAGCAACTGCCTCACAGCACCTCAGGAAAATAGGTGTCCCTAATATGTCTGTTTTCCCACAGTCTGTGTGGGCTGTCTTCAGACATTATAGTTTCTTCCCAAAACTCAAGAACATAAGTGTTGTTAAATTAATGTCCAAGTAAGTTAACCCTAGTGTAGGAGAGGGGCAAATTCTATGGAAAATTGATGGGAATGAAGAGATTAATATAGGGGTGGTGTAAATGTGTACTTAATTGTCAGCGTGGATTTAGTAGCCAAGGGGCCAGATTTCCTCCTGTATGATTCTTTAATAAAGGTTCCAGCACCCTGGAGAAGCCATGAGGCAATTAAAATCGAGGTGAGATGTAACAATGTAATCACGAAAACTCCATCCTGTCTCTGCATTTATGAGCTAACCTCCATCATGGACTTTGTACACACACCGCACTGGATAAATCAGTTCCCACATCAGAAAACCAACAACGGTTCAATCAAATTGCTATTCAAATATTATTACACTATTGTTATTGGCAAGCAGGAATAAATGTCAATAAAGTGAGGAACCACCATCGAATTCAGAACAACCTCAATTTTGTCCACTTTATTTCATAAAAAAACCATCAATATCAAAGTCTATTTCTGGCTGATATTGGACACAAGAGATTCTGCAGGTGGTGTGGACCTTCAGCAACACACACAAAATGCTGGAGGAAATCTGTACCGGTGAAGGGCCTTGGCCCGAAATGATTTATTTCCCTCCATATATGCTGTCTGACCAGCTGAGTTCCTCTAGCATTATTTATATTTTTTTATTTAGAAATACAGCGTGGAACAGGCCCTGCCACACAACGAGGCTCACCGTCCAGCAACCCACCGAGCTAATCTCAGGACAATTTACAATGACCAGTTAACTTACAAACCAGTATGTCTTTGGACTGAGGGAGGAAACTGGAGTAGCTGGAGGAAGCCCATGTGGTCATGGTGAGGATGTACAAACTACCTACAGATGGCGCTGAAATTGGACTCCAAACTCCGATGCCTCAAGCTGTAATAGCATTGAACTAACTGCCGTGCTACTCTGACATGAAATATGTTGATCTAGAAATGATATCATGTATGACCTTCAGTGGCTTCTCTAAATTGCATTAAGCACAACCTGATGCTGGTTTAAAGATATCCAGTTTGAGGAAATCACTACCGAGTAAGTACACTATAGTGTTAAATGTTTCTCAGTTAGCTATCCCTAGCAAGATGATGCCCTAAGTTCGTATGGACAAAGAATAATTCAATTTCAAAATTAGTCCTGATATTAATTCCAAGTAAGAAGTGGTTAAAGACAGACAAAAAATGGAAGACAGCTGAATTAATCCAGAACAGATGCAGAATTAGACACAGCTGAATTCTGATGAAAAGTCTACAACTTGTCATTTTAACAGTTTTTCTATCCACATGCACCATTTAACCATTTGAGTTTTTCCAACATTCTGGCTTCATATTTGAAACAAAACTGATTTATTTATGCCCCATAGTGAATATAAAAGATTAATGTTTTTCATGTTCAGTTAGGTTGTTTTCGTGATCAAGGGAACAATGGACACCATCAGTGTCTGTGAAGCATTTCCAGAAATTCAAGAGTGGAGAAAAATGACAGACAGGATTTACATGGAAGAATTGTGATGAAAACAATGATGCAATTTTGCTTGAAAATTATGCAGAGTATGCCTAAGTACTCGGTGGATTAACCCATCCATACTTAGGATTGAGACTGTTTGTGACATTGACCTGAACTTCAAAATTGGATTGACTAGACTCCAAAACTCACCATAATTACAGATCAGACAACAAAAAGCATGTACAACATTGCATTTCAACACAGTCATCAGAGTGTTGCTGTTTGATTTGTTACTCTATCCCAGTAACTTAATGGCAGATTAGGCATTCAAATGGCATGATGTTACTGCATTAAAAATATCAGGAAAGGTTTGAGCTTGTGCATTCAAGTGAAATTTGAGAGCTATTTAATGAGATGTAACTGATCAAAAGTGTTAATTTAATTATCAAGATGATCACATTTATCTTACAGCAGGTTCATATTTCACAAGTTAATTATGAGCAAATATCCAAATATTATATTTAAACAATGCCACATATTGTTTGTTTACAATACATTTTCAAATCATTAGTTTTGTTTGTCTCGATCAGCTATTCTGATACTACCGTACTTAAAATATATCTCAACTTTTAACAAGAAGTTCATCATTTCTGAAATGTCACACTATTTCAGTAATATGCAGGTTTATTACAGTTAGAATTGATTTCAAATATTTTAGATCATTGCCAATTTTACAATTTACTTTGGTTATTTATTATTGAAAACTAATTGAAAAATAATCTACAAATAATTTCATTGTTTTAAAACATACATCAACTCTCACAAATGTGTTTTTTCAAATGCTTGTTAAAAGTTAGAAAGTGTCTAAGTGTTTTTCATTCATTCACATTAATTGCAGTAAATGTATATTCAAACAAGAAAAGTTGTTTCCTAATTCTGATGTAAAAGCTGATACCAATAGTAATGTACATAATTACTTCTAACAACTTTCTACAGGAGCACCATCGACAGTGCCCTGTCTGGCTGTATCACTGTATCGTACAGAAGCTACAGGGCATCAGACTGCAAGACCATACAGAGGATAGTAAAAGCCGCCAATAGGATCACTGGGGCCTCCTTCCCCCTTATTTGTGACACTTACTGGGAGCGATATATACAAAGGGCCCAAAGCACCGTTGAGGATCATTTTCACTCATCCCCACAATCTCTTTTATCCTCTACCATCAGGGAGGTATAAGGCTGCCAGACTGACTAGGCAATAGCTTTTTCCCTAAGGTTGTGAGTCTAATGAATACCCTGCCACCACCAAAATATCACACTACATGCACTTTGAATTATATTTTATTAACTTATTTTGCTTTATGTGCTGTGTGTTGTATATGTATTGCGGGTGTACTGTGGTCCGGAGGAATGTTGTTTTGTTTGGTCGTGTATAATTAATTTAGTTAGATTCAACTATATCAATGAGACAAATATAATGTGCAAGTTCAATAATTGAAGTCCATGCTGAGCCTCTTTCTAAAGCACTCAATTTTATTAGTATTGTATTTCTGGGAAACTATAATAGCCTCCACAAGCTATTGGTTAATTATGGCTCTAAGTACTTCAATATTACTTAAATAAGAAATCTTGTTTTTTTTCTTTGTTAGCTTAACAGGTTAAAACCAATCTCAGGTTTTTATTAACTTTATATTACTTACATCTAGACTGTCTGCCTGCAAAATTAAGTCCATTGAGACTTATGCAGGGAGGCAAACAGGGATATTACAAGCTCTGATTATCATCAAAAAGATGACTTTATGAATGCATCTGCACTTTTGCCCTGTAAGTACATGCAGATGTGCTCCACCATAAACCAAAAGTTATATATTGTCCAAAATTTCTCTGAATCTACTAACTTGCACAAAATACAAACGTTTGTAGATCAGCAACTATGCTTAGTCTTGAAACCCAGGTACCGCATGCATCTTTAATTCATTCTTGTGTCATGGTCATCAAGGCCTAGCTTTCCTGAGAAAGTTTTGCTGGATCAGCTTTTTGAAGCACTGAACACGTTGTGTTAAGAGCTGTGCCCGTTGTGCTTCATATTTCAGGAACTAAGTACACCAACAATGGAGGGAAGGCTGGAGTAAGAGTAGTATCTGGCTTGGAAGTTAGTGTTTTAACACAACCTCTAGGCGTCCTCTTCTCAACAGCAGAAGTCTCAGATTTGACTTTGCCTAACAATTTGTGGCCAGTGATTGGGGGACTGCATATTTAAGCTGGTATGTGGTGTGAGTTATAGAGCTGACCAGGGACATAGTGGCATCCACACCGAACTTTGAGGAGAGTGCTCCCGGGTGTGGAACCAGCCAGCTCCTGGTATGCTTTCTATCCATGCTGGGTTGAGCACTGAGCTAGCAACTCGGCCTCATAAAAAAACAGACAAATGCTAAGGAAACGGCAAGGTTGCCACCCGAAGCGCCACAAGGGGCAGAAAGGAACAACAACAATGGAGTTACCTTTTGTTTTCCATTGACTGCAGTTTGAAGTGTCTTGCGACAATACATTAAATTCATCAAAGCAACAGTCTCAAACTCAGGGAACAACCCAGGTAAAAATAAGTTCTATCAAAGAGAAACAAAAGCTGATGTTAGTGAATCTTCTATCTGATCAT
This sequence comes from Mobula hypostoma, assembly GCF_963921235.1. Lineage (NCBI taxonomy): Eukaryota > Metazoa > Chordata > Chondrichthyes > Myliobatiformes > Myliobatidae > Mobula > Mobula hypostoma. The sequence continues at coordinate 63,132,994 of NC_086102.1, read as the reverse complement.
AATTAAACTAGATTGTTAGTTTAACTTAGTTGAAGCATGATGAAACTCTATTTTTTAACTTTTAATGTATATAAATATTTGAACTATGTCTAAATTATAGAATACCTGGGTGCCTTGATCAAGATGAACTTTGTTGAGCTGGTGGGTCCTTTGCCTCATGTAAAATATGCAATAGCACAACTCAGATATATCTAGCCAGATATTATTCAGCAAGTACAAAGGTTATTGCAATTTCACATCCTGATAAATAGCTAACTGGAATGTTTGAATCAACTGACAGTCCTTGGGCCTGACAACAGAACTTCATTAATCCATTTAATTTATTGATCAGTTCCATAGTAAAAAGCACCTTGCTTCTAAAATTAGCCTCAGCCATCTTGAATTATGTGAATAAAACGTGTCAGTCAACCCCTACACAAAAAGAAATTTAGAAGATTAATTGTGTACTGTCCATGTGAAAAATTACTGGTTGCAAATTCATGGATCAAACAGGGGCTGCACTTTGCAGTGATTATTCAAAGCCACTATTAGGCTGAATGTATGTTGGAGGGGAATCAATTACCCACTAACATGCTTCGAACAACTTCTGATTTAAACATGCCCCTAACAAATACCTTCACCAAAATGCCCAGTAGGAGAGTGGGGAAGGAAATGCAAGCTCCTCCAAGACAGGCAGCAGAGTAGGTATTTAGACAAGACCATGATGTAGGAGTGTAGGTAGGCTTGAGAAAGGGAAAGAAATAAACCCAGTAAAATAAGACTCTCTTATCCTATTGCTAATGCAAGTTGGCAGACAAAGCACAGTGCCTTTCTACTCCAGCCAAGCATTAAAATGGAAGTTGTGTACCATTATTATTGAGACTCAATCTGATTTCCAGTAGGAGTTCTGATGAAACGCCTTTGAACTGAAGCACTGATTCTCATTCCCACTGCACAAACTATCAGAATGCTTCCAGAATTTTCTGTTCTTATTTAAAGCAGACCACCCTCTTTACACATGTGCACTTGGAGACTGCAATTGACCATACAGAGAGATCTAAATCGGCTACCACTGGGCTGTGAAAAACAGTAATGCCAAGATTGTTCCCACAAACTTTCCCATATGTTATCAAATTAAATGTCAAATGGTAAAACACTGTATAATAAAGACAGTTTTAAACAGACAGGCATTGTTATTGCAAGACACCAGCAGTATGCCAGAAATTCAGGAGTGTCAGGGGACAGAAGTGAGTGTGGTTGCTATTACTAAGAAGAAGGTGTTTGTGAGTTGAAAGGTCTGAAGGTAGATAAGTCACCTGGACCAGATGGAGTACACCCCAGGGCTCCGAAAGAGGTGGCTGAAGAGATTGTGGTGGCATTAATAATGATCTTTGAAGAATCACTAGCTTCTGGAATGATTTCAGAGGAATGGGAAATTGCAAATGTCACTCCATTATTTAAGAAGGGAAGGAGGCAGAAAAGAGATTATATAGCCTGATGATAAACACAAAAACATCTGCAGATGCTGGAAATCCAAAGCAACACACACAAATTGCTGGAGGAACTCAGTAGGTCAGGCAGCATCTATGGAAACGAATAGACCGTTGACGTTTCGGGCCGAAACCCTTCTACAGGACAATACAAAGATAGGCAGAGGGGCAGGTAGTGTTGAGGAAGCAGAGGGTCTGCAGAAGGACTCAGATTGGGAGAATGAGCAAAGAAGAGGCAGATAGAATATGGTATGTGGGAATTGTTGTGGTCATACGCTTTGGTAAAAGGAATAAAGGCATTGTCTATCTTCTAATGGGGAGAAAATTCAAAAATCAGAGGTGCAAATGGACTCAGGAGTCCTTGTGTAGGATTTCCTCGAGGTTAATTTGTAGATTGAGTCGGTGACCAGCAGGATAAATGCAATGTTAGCATTCATTTCATGAGGACTAGAATATAGGAGCAAAAATGTAATGCTGAGGCTTTATGAGGTGTTTGTCAGACTGCTCTTGGAATTTTGTGACCCTTGGAATATAGTTTAGGGACCCTTATCTAAGAAAAGATGTGTTGGCACTGGAGAGGGTCCCAAGGAGTTTCACGAGATTGGTTCCATAAATGAAAGGGTTAATGTATGAGGAGCATCTGATGGTTCTGGGCCTGTACTCACAGGATTGTAGAAGAATGAGGGGGGAGATCTCATTGAAACCTATTGAATATTGAAGGGCTTAAATAGAGTAGATGTGGAGAGGAGGTTTCCTATAGTGAATGAGTCTAGGACTAGAGAGCACAGCCTCAGAATAGAGGGATGTCCATTTAGAACTGCAGTGAGGAGACAATTTTTTGCCAGAGGGTGGTGAAGATGTAGAATTCATTGGCACAGATGGCTGCAGAGACCAAGTCATTGGGTATATTTAAAGCGGAGGTTAATAGGTTTTTGATTAACTAGGGCATGACGGGTTACAAGGAGAAGACAGGAGAATGGGGTTGAGAAGGGTAATAAACCAGCCAAGATAGAATGGTGTAGCAGGCTCAATGGGATGAATACTCTTATATCTTACGGTCAATGCAGTTTAGACCATGGGTAAAATCAAATTAGTTTCCTTTTGGTTTATTCAAAAAAGAAGAAAAAATAATAGATCTTTGGTTATGTGAATTTTATTGCCAATAACTCCAGTGTGGAAAGCGCTCAAGAGAATTTTTGGTAAGTTTACTTGTCAACAATATACTTGGTTGTTTGTGAGTGGTTCAAAAACTTCAGAGACATCAATTTAATTTTCCCATTTACAGTGTAGAACATCAATAGTCTGGCTGTTTAGCTCACACAGATAATACAGTCTTCATTCAGATACACTGTACACATAGCATTAAGATTGTAATCTGTGCCATATGTCTATGTTATCAGTCACAAACCAGCTGATGGCTTTTTCATGCCTGCATTGCACTACGTTTTGGAGGAAACTGGCTTATTCACCTCAATGAGTCAATGTCACCTCTTAGAGTGCTACTATCAGTCCCAACAACCAACTTAATTCCCCTCTCTCACACCAACACATCCTCAAGTCTCATCAAGTCAATCAACTGCCTCAGGGGTAATTTCAGGTAGCCAATTACGTGTAACTAACAGCAGGTCTTTGGAGATGCCTTTGCACTTAGGTAAACCAATACAGCCACAAGGAGAACGTGCAAATCTCATAAAGACAACACCTGACATCAGCAGTGAACCTCCACCTCTGGAGTCAACAACACTCAAACAGAAAGCAAACACTGCAGTTGCTGCAATCTGAAGCAAAAACAGAAACACTGGAAGAATTCAGGCAGTCAAGTAGTATATGTGGAAAGAGAAACCAGTTAAGATTTTTCAAGTGACCTTTCCCCAGAAGCGGCGTAGGACTGAGGTGTAAGCAGTAACTATAATGCCTCATTATGAAACAGACTGATTGTATTTCCATTTTTCAGTGCACTTTTTTTTGTTTCGTTCTTTGCATGGGAGAGGTTGAGGACCAGAGAAGTAACTACTGCCAGAATCCAAGTCTCAAGTCTGCACACCATAGCAACAAGGAGCTGACTTGTCCTCTCTGGAATTATTGGAACAACTATGACTTTATGAAGGATAGGGGGAGAGGAAACAGAGGATGCAGGGTGCATTTTTTGATTAAAGGGATCATCATAGCAGTAGTCAGAGATAAAATTACTGAAAGATTATCCAGTAAAGCGTTATGGGTGGAACTGAAAAACAAGAAGAGAATTGTAAACAAAAGAAAATCTGCAGATGCTGGAAATCCAAGCAACACACACAAAGTGCTGGAGGAACTCAGCAGGCCAGGCAGCATCTATGGAAAAAAGTACAGTCCATGTTTCGGGCTGAGACCCTTCGGTAGAACTGGAGAAAACAAGCTGAAGAGTAGATTTGAAAGGTGGGGGGAGGTGGAGAGAAATACCAGGTGATAGGTGAAACTTGGAGGGGGAGGGAAGAAGAGAATTGTAGTTGGGATTGTAGTTTAGCCCTCCAAATAGGAATTAGAAGAATAAATATGCAGGTAGGTTGTGCAAATTTGTAAGAATAATAGGGTAGTCAAAATAGGGGATTTTATCTTTCCAGACTGGGACAACTATAATATTAAGGGCTTAGATGGGATGGAATTTATTTAGTGCATTCAGGGAATTTTCCTTGTGCAATGTATAGAAGGCAGAGCTTGACCTACTCTTGGGGTAAGAGGAAGGGGCAAGTGAATAAGCTGACTGTGGGCAAGTATATTGAGACCAGAGACTACTAGTTTATTAGTTTTAAAATAGTTGTGGGAAGGCAGCTAACCGATCCACAGGTTTATGTTCTAAATTGGGCTAGGAAGTTTGATGATATAGGACAGGAGCTTGCAAGAGTTGCGGGCAAAGGAACCACGGGCAACATGTTGACTTTTACAAATGACGGGCTTTGACAAGTGAAAGAGTGGGAGCTTAAAGTCTGTATGTTCCTATTAGAAGAAAGGGCAAGGCTAGTAAAAGTAGGGAACCCTGGATGACAAAGGATATTGAGGAACCGGCCAGGAAAAAAGAGGAGGCAGGAGACAGGTACAGGCAGCTAGGATCAAGCAAATCCCTGGAGAGGAACAGGGGATGAAGAAATGTATTTAAGGAGGAAATCGGGATGGCTAAAACAGGGCATGAGATAACTCTGGCAGATAATATTTATAAAATCACTTTGGATTTTCCTTCCTCTTAAGAGGAAAAGAGTAAATAACAAGAGAATCTGGCATCTCAAAGACCAAAGGGAACACCTTCATCTGAAGCCACGGAGATAGGAAAGGTCCTGAGTGAATATTTCTCTGCTGTATTAACTGTGGAGAAAGGCATAAAACTTCAGAATGAGGAAAAATAAGTGGGCAGATCTTGGGAATAGTTGGCATTGCAGTAGAGGAAATGGTGGATATCTTAAAAGATGGGAAAGGAGATAAATTGTCAGGGACATTCAAGAATATTGTGGGAGGCAGGAGAAGATATTATAGGAGCCTTGGCTGAGATATTTGCATCATTGTTAACCATGGGTGAAGAGCTAAAGTAGTGAATATTGTATTGTTATTTAAGAAAGGCAGCATAGGAAAACCTGGGAACATAAACCAGCAGTTCTATCATCTGTGGTAGGTATGCTATGGGAGAGGATTCTGAGGGATAAGATAGATATACATCAGGAAAGAGGAGGCTGATGGTTTGATTAAAGGTAGTTAGTATGGTGTTGTGCATGTGAGATCATGATTTACAAATTTGACTGAATTTTTTGATAATATCACCAAGAACATTGATGAGAGGCAGGATGGTAGACATGGGCTATATGGACTTCGATAAGGCCTTTCAGGTTCCACATGGTAGGCTGCTCTGGAAGGTTAGAACTCATGGAGTCCAGAGAGAGCTGACTAATTGGATACACAATTTGCTTAAGGTAGAAAGCAGAGGATGACGGTAACAACCTTGGACTTGAGGCTCATGACTAATGGTTTGCCTCAGGGGTCAGTGCTCACCCTTTTGATGTTTGTAATCTACATCCATGGTTTAGATAGGATTATACAGGGCATGGCTAGTAAGTTTGCAGATGACACTAAAATAGGTTGAATAGTGGGCAATCAATAAGGTTATTAAAATGCATAGAGGGAAATTAATACACTGAGTAAATGAGCTGAGAAATAGCAAATGGGAACTTAATTCAGGTAAATGTGAGTAGCTGCATTTTGAAATGGACCTTCACAGTGAACAGTAGCGATGTAGAGCAGAGGAACCTTGGAGTACAAGCACACGGTTCGCTGACATAGAAATCACTTGTAGACAGGACAGTGAAGAAACCTTACTGGGCTTCGTAAGTCAGGGCACTGGGTATCAAAATTGGGAGATCATGGTGCAGTCATTCAGGGAACTGGTGAGGCTGCACTTGTAGTATTATGCTCAGGTTTGGCAACCTTGCTATGGGAAAGATGTTATTTACAGATTAGAGGGCCGAAGGACTCGAGGGACTGATTTACAGGAGAGAATAGTCATGCTAGGACTTCATTCCTTAGAGCATCAAAGGCTGAGTAACAATCCTAAAGAGGAGTATATAATTATGAGGAGCATAGACAGAGTGAGCATATTCAGTTTTTCTCCCACAATTTTGTAATCAAGAACTAGTGAGCACTAAGGAAAATACAACAGGAATTTGACTATTTTCTTTTTACACAAAAGGTGTAATCAAGGTAGAATGGGCTACCAGAGGAAGTGGTTGAGGCAGGCACAATAACAACTTTCAAAAGGCAGCTAGACATGGACTGGAGTAGTTTAGAAGGTTATGGACTAAATGAGAGAAAATGGGACTAACTTGGATGGGTCAGCATGGACCAGTTGGATCAAGCAGTCTCATTCTATGTTCTATAACTTCATGAATCTTTGGAAAATAAACACTCTCCAGATACAAAGTATCACCAAGAATTCTTTGGTGTCTGTGACAGTTCACTTGGACATTTGAGTGTTTTATTTGTTGTTGAAGAAGCTTCCAATATGGTGATTATATAAGAGCATTGATAATGCACTTTATCATACGGATGCTTGGTAAAGAAAAATTGGGCTATACTTTTTTTTAATAGCTGTTGATTTAGATCTATCTCATAGGATGTCAGAACAGAATGGTCACTGCAATGGGGAAATCATGACTTTGCTGCAACATTTTAAGTTCCCAGATGAACGTTATGACAGACAGTACTGGGTTACTGTCACATGTTGTGACATAATTTGTTAGTGTTACTCTTTGGCCCCAATTCTGATTTCATTGCATGTACAATTCAAACATAACTTCCAATGATGAGGCACTCACGGATCTCAGACAAATATTTAGGTTGGTTCCTCGTCAGATACATTATTTTTCATTATTTGTATTTCTTCAATGCAACCAAGAACATAAGATTTGCTAACTGTACGTGAACAGTTAAATTTTCCAACTCTTGCTGTATTCACCAATGGCTCTCTACTAAGTTAGCTCTCATTGGTATAAGCAACAGTAAATTTAGATTTAAAGAGGACTTGATAAGCTCTGAAAAAGCCAAGATATCATTGCAATAGATTTCCAACTCTCATCTAGGTGCAAAAAGTAAACATATTATGGAGTGGCCGCAGGTTACATAACCAAGTCAAAAAACATGTTTCTATCTTCTGTAATGCGGACAATCCCCAACAACAGCTTCTGCACTTTGTGGACTAATGATTCTTCAATTTGGTTTTATTCTTGAGAAGAATTTTGGTACTTTACAAGATTATGCTAATGTACCAAATACAGATACATTAAATCACTATAAATTAATGTATACTTGATAAATATATTAGTTTTAATCCACAATCATATTTTATCCCCCTGTGTGCTTTATTTGATTGAACACCAACATCTGCTTTTTTCTACAGTGATGACAAGCACTAAAGATTTTATTTGCTATGGGCTAATAAAATATTTGAGTATATTGTACTGTGAGTAGCTAAATATGAGAATTTTTTTGGTGGATTTCTGGTGGCGTATGGACCAGGTATGTTGTGCATGATTAATGTTGCTTACTCTCATAACTTCATCATGTCAGTATCTCAGTGTGATATGCCATCTCTTCCATGCTTAGAATCTGAAAGAAGTTAAGACAAGGACCAAGACCACGTGGCCCACCTAATCCATGCAGTTGAAAGAATCCAGTCAAGGTTCATCACCCTCCAGGTTTGCACCCTGTGGTCATTCAACCATGACTATAATGCAGGGAGGATTTCTGCATTTACCCCCCAATTCCCCAATTCCTCCAGTAGTCCCAGAATCACACCACACATTGACTGAAAAGAGATTCCCCAAATCTTCCCCTATTCTTTTTACTAGTTATGCTAAATACAACAAATAAAAATTGACAGTAGCTGCCAGGCCAAATAACACCTGCGAAAAGAGAATCCAGAGATCCTGTTCTAGGGTACTGACATTTCGTCCCAACTAAGATGTTAATTTAGTTTCTCTCTTCAAAGTTTCTGCCAACCTGCTATCTATTTTCAACATTGTTGGGGCTTATTCCCCATTTCCAGCAAATATATATTTTAGTTAATTCTTGGTACTTGTTAACAGTACAGCTTAGTGTGGGCCCTTTGGCCCATGATGTTGTGCTGACCTATATAAACCTGCCTGACAGTCAATCTGAACTTTTCCTCTTACACAGCCCATAACCCTCCATTTTTTTGTATATCCATATGCCTAGAAGTCTCTTAAATAGCCCCATTGTATCATCCTCTATATCCCCAGCAGTGCCTACCTTTGACACCTCTGCTACGATTTCCTTCTCTCAACATAAAAGGATCTCCAGAGAATATATACAGTGTACAACCTGAAATTCTTAGTCTTCGCAGACACCTACAAAAAACAGAATCTGAAAAGAATGAACAGAGGAGCACTTGAACCCCAAAGCTCTCTCTCCCCCTCCCCTGCACAAGCAGCAGTAAACCATCAATGCATCAATATCCCCCCAAAACCCATTTCAGCAAGAAGTGTCAGTGCCCACCACCCACCAAGCATTAGCAAAGCCCCAAAGAGAGACCACGATCTACTGTCCACAAAAACTATTGTTTACCAGCAGTTCGACATGCCACAGGCTCTCCCTTTCTCTCACTAACAAGAGACAGAGAGATGTCACCCACTTCACAGTGAAAGGGCAAACTAACAGTTGCTGTTATGATGTTACAGACTGCCACGTTGTTTTTTATTCCGAGATGCTCCGACTCAAGAACTGCAGCAAACTCTCCCTACCATCAAGAGAAAGAGAGAGAGTGTGATCGCTCGACTACAGAGACCTCCACAGTAGTAGACCTCCACATTGGTATTGGCTTTTACACCCTGGGAAAAGGTCATGAGCTGTTCACTCTATCTGTGCCTTTCAACCATATGCACCTCTATCAAGTCATCTCTCATCATCCTTTTCTCTAAAGAGAACGCCCTAACTTGCAAAACCTATCCTCCTACAACATGCTTTCTAATCCAGGCAGCATCCTGGTAAATATCCTCTGCACCCTCTCAAAAGCAAGCACATCCTTCCTATAATGAGATGACCAGAGTAAGGCATTTTTGTGGAGGTAAACAGATGCCATTGAGCAAAAAAGCCAAGCTACAGAACCCAAGATTCTCAGCTGTTTGCAATTTAAACATGTCTGGCTTGTATCATTTCAACAACAGAAACAGATGGAATGAGAAGTGTAATGCAGACCAAGGAAAATGTTAGAGTTGCTATAAATTATATTGGTGATACCTTGGCATTCTGAAAGAGTCAGTCAAACAACCAATGCATGTTTGTTCAAAGTCGTCATTATCCTCTTTAGTAGATAATTGGTGAGCTGCCATCAACCAACATGTTGTTCTGGAATTGGGAAATTGTGCAGGGGCATTCTGTGTGCAGATGTCCCCTGAAACGAGAAAGCTAGAAACAGTGCAAGCGGAAGTCCTTCTCAGTTCAAACTACAGCTATGTTACTCACTGCTGCCATTGAAGAGGAGTTACTGACACACAAATCTGCATCAAGCATGCAGATGGTAAAACCTTTTAACCTTTCTACGCAGAAAGAACCTACACACAAATTGCTGGCTGCCACAGTAACTGGCACTGAATTTGTTTCTGACCTCATTGTACAATTCAAACTACATCCTGGATTTACTGACTTCATAGTAACTTGTTGTGCACAATTTAGCTTCCATGTTCCATATATTCCAGCAGTGATGACACTGAAAGTGTTTAATTTGCTGTAAAAAAAAATTTCAGTGGTTTTCTTTTTTGAACTATTTTTCTCTGCATCACATGGATATTAAGTGAAAATATGAAATTATAACAACGTGATATCATTTTAATAAAAGTTTTGACTCAGACACCTAATTTGCACTGCTGGAGCTTATTATGCTTTGCAAAGTAGTGTTAGATGGGGTTTGGAGATGGACAAGGTAAAGCTGCAAGTTATCAAAAAGTTTAAATCTACTTCCTGAAGTCATTGATCTCACAGGAGTGACGTTAATAACACCAGGACTATACTGAATATGGATATGCAAATTCTATATGAAATGAGGTCACTTGTACATGATTCTGGATGTATATGAATATCCACCAAACACAAGACATTGTTAAAACAGTCAATTAAACACTCCCTTAACTATCAACTGTGATGGATATTCTCTTCCTGGGCTAATGGATCTCATGTTTTGCAAAAGCTCGGCTTTCTAAACACAGTAGCTGCCACTTGTCAATATCAAACATTGTAAGTAAACTTCCAATTGATATTTACTGAAAATAAGTGTATCATTGAAAATAAATGAGCCATGTTTTAAACTACTTTATTAACTGTAAGTATCTTCTCCTTGGTAGGGAGAGGGGACCCGCCACTCAAATAGTGGGTATTGGGAGATAAACTCACCATGGAGAATAAACAGAGAGTGAACTAGTCTTTAAAGATTGAGTAGTTACAGTATAATCTCCCTTTAGTGAGGGTCCCCATGGCTATTTATATCCATTAGAGCTTAAGGTCTTTGAGTTTAAAACTTCACAGTCAGCAAATCCATTATCATTACATTGCCAGCTATCTTCATTTCAGGAAATAGAAGAAGGACAGACACACTTTTATGTCCATCAAAGGTTCTGATCTTTAAATACTATGAACATATATCAATTTGATTATTTAAAGCATTTAGCATTCAAATTATGCCAGTTTACTGTTTACATTTTAATGAGATTTAATTTCTGGTTTATAATCTTTTTTTTTCACATTCAACTTGCTAACAACTCATTTACTAGCATTCAAAGTACTAGCCACTTATTAAAGGATATTCAGAATTTTCTCTATTTTGTGATGATGACTTATTACATTTTAGATGTTATATTATGAACAGACATGCACCAGTTATGTCATAGAATCATTAAATCAGTAAATTACTGGATGGGATCAAATAGTCTTTACCTGTATCCATGGTCCCATTACCCTCTGTCCAGTTTATCATTCTTTATGCAATCACCCTCAAATGCCTTCCTGTATTCTAAACGAACTAAAAAGCCCCTTACATGCCCCACATCAATATAAGTATAATGAGTTACAAGAGCCATACGCACATCCCTTGGCACCATGTTCAGTATAAGTCACATACTGCTCAGTGATCTTGACCTCCATCAGTGAAAAAATAATGCATCTCGGGCTATAAATATTGAACACATTTCCGGACAAAAGTAAAAACTACATAAACAACTCTTACAGTGATTACAAACGTATTAAATTCTAAGCGCAGTAACAGTGAAAATGCTTCACCTAATCTAACTTTAACAGAAAATGAATCCTTGCAACACAAGTATTGTAAGTGACCTGCCATCACATATCACTCTATTTATTTATTTACCGATATAGCGCGGAGTGGGCTCTTCCAGCATTTCGAGCCACACCGCCCCAGCAAGCCCTGACAAACCCGACTAACCCTAACCTGATCATGGGACAGTTACAATGACCAAGTATCCTACCCAGTACGTCTTTGGACTATGGGAGGAAACCAGAGGACCCAAGGAAAACCCACACATTCCATGAAGAGGATGTACAGAGCCTCTTTACAAAACTGGAGTTGAACTCCGAAACACCCCAAGCTGTAACGGTGTCACACTAACTACTCCGACACCATGGCTCCCCAATTTGACACTGATTGTACCTCTGATACTACACAGTTATGTTTTGCCTGCTTTTCTCAATGGTGAATGATGTTAGCAACAGAGTGGAATAGCTGGAACCATCGATCTGTTCTAAAAATGCTTACATGTGATTGCACACTTGGACATATCATTGGTCCAGATAAAATAATACAGATGCCTCTGTACTCAGGTTAATACAGTAAACATCTCTGTTCCTCCACAGACAGATGGAATATACTTGGAATGTTAAAGCATAATGTGCAAGACACATCAGTATCAAAAATCAACTAAAATTAGGGACACTATAACACTCTATTTTGTTACTAACATTCTCATATATACACGTGCAGGTGTGCGATTATTTTTATACTCAACTTTTAAAATACTGTGTAATAATTTCAAAATGTTGTATTTATGATAGCAACAGTAATTATAAGTATAATTAAGCTCAAATGCGAAATGTTTTTTTTTCATCCCATTCTCTCCTGACAACTCAGTCTGTGTGGCTTGGTGCAGCGCATGACAAGTCTAAACAGTAGACTGTGCCCAAATCAATCCAACCATCAACAAGGTGAGTGGGTGCATTTAGCTAAATTGAAGGCAAGTTGTCATGACCAAGAGTTTGTTATGACCTGGCCTTGCTGACTTGGCATAGCACAATGTTTAAAGAAATGTAGGTAAGTAACTTAGACTTAAAATGAATAATGTAAATACTCAGCAGAACAGGCCACATCTGCTTCAAGTCAAAGACCTTTCATCAGAACTGGGAAGGACAATAAGGAATCCTATTAAATTGCAGTGAGTGTTGGGCAGGGAGACTGTTTCTGATGAGATTAAACTGGGGATAAACTCTGAACAAGGTTATCTGGGCAATGAGTGAATGGAAGTAGTTGAAGTGTTAAAACATATACAAAAGGACATGGGCAAAGTATTATTGGAGTGGTGAGATCCAGAGCAAGAAAACATGCCCAGCAGGACAGTAAACATGTAGGATCGACACTTTTTTACAGAACTGTAAAGTGGGGAGATAGCCAGTATAAAAGGGTTGGGGAAGGATGTGGATTGAGAGATTGTAAGTGATGGGTGGCCCTGATGAAGGGGGTGGTATAGGCAGGTGGGAGAGGGGCAGGTATGAATGATGTAAAAAGGTTACAGGTGCAAGGGTTTAAGAAGAATAAATACAATGGGAGAGGACATGGAATAAAGAGAAGGAGGAAAGGAGGGGAACCAGAAGGCAAAATGTGTGGGTGATGGACAGATCAGACACAGATTATAGGAACAGCACCCTATATTCTACCCCAATAGTCTGCAACCTGATGGTATGTGCATTGATTTTTCCAACTGCTGGTAACCATTTCTCTCTGTACCCCCTTCCCTTTGTTTTCCAGCATCTCACCGGTCCCAAAACTCCTTCCCTTCTCCCCCACCACCCTTCAATCTACCCATCGTGCTTTCTTGGTTTACTAAAAATGGTGATCAGAACATTCAGACTTCTCATAGCCTCAGTTAGTGAATGCATCACACAAATACCAGAACGTGTTCAAAGGACAACAACCTTTTGAATAAAGGAAAGTGTCAATCTACTCATTCCCAACAGTTTATGCAAAATTTACTAAGGGAGAACTAACAGACTGTGAGGAAAATATCTGCATTTGTTACAAATATAGATAAGTATATTCTGACATGTAGTGGATTACTTAAGGGCTGATGTGAAGGATTCAGAATGGAACCTTATACATTAAAAAAGCAAGCTTTTATTTATTGATATACCATACTCCCCAAGCCCAATACCTGCAATTTTGTATATTTTTATTGGTCATCCTAATACATGGACCCTATTATAAAGCTAACTTATTCACAATCAAATGTGACTAAAGCTTTTTTTTATATGTATTAGTACCTACTATACAGGATATTCATTTGGTGGAAAACTACCAACTCCAAGGCTTCACAATCTACATGTTTAACAACCAAATAAACCAAGGCCACAAATATTAAAATAGACACTAAGTTTAATTGTGTCAGTGTGATGAATAAAACTAATGCAGTTTATATATAATTACAAAAGCGCAGGAGTTTCCTAGTTGTGATTTATATAGTCAACCCTAATTACTGAAATGCTCAATTTATTATTTTGAATATGGACAGTAACATTTCATCCAATGATTCCAATCAGATTGAAAAGTCTAGTTTTCTTTCCTCTTGCAGTGAAGCTTCTATTTACATATAAACACAGTCAGCATGCTTTTGTTTGATAAAAAGCAATGTAATCATATTTTGAACAAGTACAGTATCTGATATCATCCAAGTAAAATCTCCCTTCATGTTGTCCCAGTCAAAGAGGTCTCTTCACATTTTTATAGGGTCAGAACATCTACGGTTTCCATAACGGTAATTATTTCAATTTAAATGTCCGTATGCCTGAGACAAGTTTTCTTCATAAGTACTTGATCCTTGGGCCACTTACAAAATGTACATTTCCTATTCCACCCAGACCATCAATAATTATTTGAATTCACTTGAATTTGGTCAAATGATATTTTAGTGGCTTGTTGTCTGTTTTTTCTAGCAATCTAATAACTTTACCACATTCACCAACAACAGCAGGTTTAAACTAAAGGTATTGTTCCTGCTACAGGCAGCTAGACACATGGTTTAAACAAAAAAAAATCTTTTTGAGTTGAAAAAGTCAATGATACCTATGCGATGATCTTCACTCCTGGAAAGGATGCTGCTGCCAAGGTAAGATAAAACAAGCACTGAATGGGGCAAACTATATATCACAAGGGTTATTCAAGACTGGATGTAATCAAAGTAAAACAAAATAACTAATACATATGTCGAATAATTCCCCACTACCAGTGAAAGTTAGAATGAATATCGTGTCTGCTCAGACCATAGCTTCTTTAAGCTCCGTGATTGCTTGGGTGATGCCAGAGGATTGTAAACACTTCTACTGCTTTAAATGGAGGAGAAATAAAGTGGCAACAAATCTAATCTTCAGCAGTGAAAACACACAGGGCAAAATTGATTGGCATTGAGAAAATAATGAGCTAATAAATGTCAGCCAGTTGGATCTGTGAAGTTGAAATCATGTTTGACCAACCTGATTCAGTTGAAGTCACGAAGATATTTGAAGAGTAGTATCAATTTCAGAATGGATTTAATTCATGGTTGCATTTGACAAACAGCAGCAACAGTAGGACACACGTTGCTGATATTCAGAAAAAGAGTCAGACCTGATATAGGAACCAACAAACCAAACTGAAGCAGATTCAATGGCACTATTTGGAAAGTAACCACAGATAAAGTATTGAAGAGGAAAATAAAGTCAGAAAGACATCAGGAAATGGAACAACTTTATGAAGGTACCAGCAAAGACATGTTTGGCCAAATGGCTTCTTCAAAGACTCATTTTCTCACAGTCCCATGCTGAAAGCTAAATTAGGAAATCCACGTGTATGTGATAGCTCCTTAATTATTTGCTCAGAAAACTCTTCTAAATTTTAAGAAATGCAACAGGATGGGATTCCAGGCAAACTGTGCAAGTTGTGATTATTTTCAGACGTCTTTCTCACAACCAGCTTCCACAATGATACATTTTCATAATTGATATCAATGCCAATCTGGAAGAGCCCCTGTCAAAAACAGGAAAAGAGGAAGCAAGACTTCAGTTCCTGCTGCACACTGACTAACATTCTTCACTGGTAGAAAGGACAGAGAAAATATTCATGATCTCTTGCAACTCAGAGAGAAAGATGTATTTTTCATACAGAGAGCAACATTCCTTGGGCTTTATTAATAGCTCTCTGTGTGGATGACTCATAAAACTACTTGGGTCAATAATACTGGCATTTTTCCTGCAACCATTTTGTAGCCTTGCTGGAAGGAAACTTTGCTCATCTAAAGTAGAAAATGAGAAACAAAAATGTGAATATAAATCTACAAAGCTAGAATGGATAAGGTAAGGAACATTGTAGACTGCCCAAGGAGAATGTTTGTTATAGGCTGACAATGAGCGTATATTGAGCGTACTTCCTTGAGGATTAATGTCAAGGTTACTGAAGTTTCTTATTTATAATACTGATCATGCTAAAACAATTTATAAATGCCAAATGATAATCAAAAATCTAAAATAGTAGAGAGTAGGCTGAATAGCTCTGTGGACAGCTTTTTGTCTCAAGTACTCTATTAAATTTTTTGACCCTATTACTGGACCATCATGATGTTAGATTATACGAAAAAGCATATTTTTCAATTCTAAAAAAGAGAATGCAATGTTATTATTTATATTTAAATAAGTGGGGAAAATTGTTTCAAATTGTTCACAGAGAAAATGTGGATATGATTTTAAATTTGTGAAGTAGAACTTTGGATATGATTGTTGGAAATCTTACATCATTCGTTGAGATGAGGATGACTTTCCAGATATATCAAACAAAATAAAAGCCATGAACGTATGCTGGTGAACACTTGTCAGGTGGGCATGGCAGACTCCTGATAAAATGCATTGAATGCCTTCTTCATCCTTCTGAACACATGAATACAGTCCAAGACTGGACATCTGAAATCAGCAATTCACACAAGGTGCAGACACAATACAGCTGAAATTTACCTCAATTTAATTACGTGTTGGTCGCTTCAATGATGATAGGTTTTGCAAGTTGCACCTGTGTATCATAAGTGAACAACTGCATGTTCATTTCTCTGAGGTTTGCAATATGAGAGGATTTCTGACCTTGCAATATTAAAGTGTTGAGTGTGCCTGTGATAGAAATCCTGCTTCAGATTCTATCCTAACCCCATATTATTTGGAACATTTCACAACATCTCTTCCCTTTAGGAAGTGTTAGATTAATGCACTATCTTAACTGCAAGCTTAACTTTAATTTTTAAAAAAAGTTCGTTGGATTAATTTTTCTTTTCTGGAAACACATCTTCAGAAATATGCTTTGATTAGTGAAGCATTAACTGATTCTGTAATTTAATGGAAAATTCCACAAATAATAGATACTAAATAGAGAAAAATAGCTTATTTTAAGTATTTGCTGGTACAGATATGACATCTTTATTTCTAGTCTGAGTTACATGAATTTAAATTTTATTAAAATTTGTGTAAGATTTTAATTCGCTTCAAACTTCAGATGGAGTAATGAGTGTGATTGTGACTCCATCTCTTTGGTCTACAAAATGTGTGGTAGTAGAATATGCCCAGTCAGCAGACTTTGGAACTCACTGCATTTTCTAATCACTGAAAAAAAAATATCATGAACTAGTGGGAAGGAAGAATGGAATTAATGTTGAATCAATCTAGACAGCCTGGGAGTTCAAAATTAATATATTTATTTTTGCCACACTTCACCCCAACCTGTCCAATTATTGTTTTATTGTTCCTGAGAATGTCTATTCCCAACCACGCCAATAAGCAATGCACAATGTGATGCCCTTATATCAGAGTTCTCAATTCATTCTCTCTCTTCTGATACCTCTTCTGAAGTATTCCATTATACTGTTCTGTGCTGAACCCTTCTAGTGGTCACATATACCTCTAAAAATTTACCTGTAGCTTTTCTGTCTCTCCTATGAATGGGCTAAAACACACGAGCTGACTGAAATAGATGTAACATCCCATAGTGTGCATTACAGAGAGGGAGAGACTGTCATAGAGTCAGGGAGATCCAGCACAGAAATAAGCCACGAAGTGCACAACAACCATCAACTACCCACTTATGCTAATTCTACATGAATGATTATTTGAATATTCACATCAAATTTCCCCAGATTCTACCATTCACCAACACACTAGGGGCACCTTACAGTAGTCAATTATATGACCAACCTACATACCTCTGGAAAATGGGAGAATGCCCGAGCACCAGGAAATCCAACATGCAATGAGAAGTTAGAGTAAGTTGGGGAACTTGGGAAAGTCTTTAACAACCAGTACAAATATAATGAGCTGAATAGCCCCTTTCTATCATAAAGTCCTTCTATGCCGGTCTGTACGACGAAAAGGCCACAGAATCCACAGCCTCCCGCAACTTCCTGTCGTCTGTCACGCAGGCCTTAGACGACGGCAAGCGGGAGAGTCTGGATCAGCCACTGACCCTGGACGAGCTGACAGGCTCCATCCGTTCCTTTGGGTCGGGTAAGACTCCTGGAAGCGACGGCTTACCGGCTGAGTTGTACTCGGCTCTGTGGAACTGGATAGGCCCAGACCTGCTGGAAGTGTACAATGCTATGCTTCTGGCCGGCAGTATGTCTGAGTCCATGAGGAAGGGCAACATCACCCTCATCTACAAGCAGAAGGGGGAAAGGGAGGACATTAGAAATTGGAGACCCATCTCTCTCCTGAATGTGGACTACAAGATCCTGTCCAAGGCTATCGCCAACAGGGTCAAGTCTGCTCTGGGACAGGTGATCCACCCAGACCAAACCTGTGCTGTACCAGGCAGGAAGATCTCAGACAGCCTCGCGCTGCTGAGGGACACCATCGCCTACGTGCAGGACAGGAGGGTGGACGCCTGCCTGGTCAGCTTGGACCAGGAGAAAGCCTTCGACAGGATATCGCACACGTACATGGCGGACGTGCTCTCCAAAATGGGATTTGGGGAGGGAATCCGGAATTGGATCAGACTGCTCTACACAGACATCCGTAGTGCAGTCCAGGTTAACGGGTGGGAAACAGACAGCTTCCCCATCAGGTCTGGAGTCAGACAGGGCTGTCCCCTCTCCCCTGTCTTGTTTGTCTGCTGCATAGAACCCTTTGCGGAAGCCATCAGGAGGGATGAGGGCATAAGAGGGGTGACGCTGCCAGGCAGTGGAGGGACCCAAGTGAAAACCTCCCTGTACATGGACGACGTCACCGTCTTCTGCTCTGATCCGAGGTCAGTTCGCAGGTTGATTGGCACCTGCGAACAGTTCGAGCTAGCGTCGGGGGCCAGGGTCAACCGCACGAAGAGCGAAGCCATACTCTTCGGCAACTGGCCCGACCGATCCAGCGTCCCCTTCACCATCAGGTCTGACCACGTGAAGGTGTTGGGGATATGGTTCGGAGGGGTGGAGGCGTGCAACAAGAACTGGCAGGAGCGGACTGCCAAGATGAAACAGAAACTGGGACTGTGGGGAGGGCGCTCCCTGTCGATAACGGGCAAGAACCTGGTCATCAGGTGTGAGGTGCTCTCGGGGCTGCTGTACTTGGCGCAGGTCTGGCCCGTCCCCCGCTCCTACAGCTCGGAAATCACCCGGGCTGTCTTCAGATTCGTCTGGGGATCCAAGATGGAGCGGGTGAGACGGACCGCCATGCACAAGTCCCTGGACAACGGGGGCAGGAACGTCCCCAATGTCGCCCTCACCCTGATGGCCAGCTTCGTATGTGGCTGCATCAGGTTGTGTGTAGAGCCCAGGTATGTGGGCACCAAGTACCACTATGTGCCCAGGTTCTACCTGTCGCCCTGGCTACGAAGGATGGGTCTGGCCCCACTCCCGCGCAATGCCCCAGTCAGCTGGTCGTTGCTGGCATACCTGTCCTACGTAGCAAAGTTCTTCCAGGAGAACGCCTTTGACCACAGGGCCATCAGGCAGTGGTCGGCACGTAGTGTCCTGCAGGCACTGCAGGAGAAGGACGTGATGGACACAGTGGGGTGGTTCCCTGAGCAGACTGTCCAGTTCATCTGGCAAAATGCCTCATCGCCAGATCTAACCAACAGGCACCAAGACCTCGCCTGGCTGGCGGTGAGAGGGGCCCTCCCAGTCAGAGCCCTCCTGTACGCCCGGAACGTCGTCTCCGCACCCCACTGCCCACAGGAGGACTGCAGTGAGGAGGAGTCTGTGACCCACCTCTTTGCACACTGCCAGTTCGCAAAGAGGGTGTGGAGGAGGATGGATGGGCTAGTGTCACGGTTTGTCCCCAGCAGCTGCGTAACAGAGGACTCTCTGATCTACGGGCTGTTCCCGGGGACACACACGGAGACCAACGTCCGGTGCTGCTGGCAGATCATCAACTCGGTGAAAGATGCTCTTTGTTCGGCCCGAAACTTGATGATCTACCAGCACATGGAGATGTCCGTGGGAGAATGCTGCCGACTGGCACATTCTCGACTGCAGGAGTACGTGCTGAGGGACGCACTGAAACTTGGTGCAGCCACCGCAAGGGCCCGGTGGGGAAGAACCACAGTATAGGTGTCTCCACCCGTGGGAGTGGGAGGGGTCGGAGGGCGGGGAGTATACCCCTCAACAATGAAATGATATGGTAAGCTGAACTACTGGAGTGCCACGTGGGTGGCTATAAATACGGATATGTACTGTGTATAATGCAAACGTATGTAAAGGATGAAAAGTTATTGAATGGTTTATTGTATATATTTATTTTTGAATAAAGTATATTTTGAAATAAAAACAACTTGGTGATGTAATGATAATTCACGCTGACAGGATCCTATATCAGTGTAACTGTACGTTTAAGAAACAAATGTTACATGTAGTGCAAGGATGATAACTGGTTGCAGAGGAACTTCCAGATAGGTTGAGAAGTGCTATTTCAAAGAACTTTGGCTATGCAATCAGAGTGAATTTACTAGCAGCAACACCCAAAGGAACCTGCAGGCACTGCTGACAAGTTTGGGAGGTCACTGCTTCTGGGAGTAGCAAGAAGCAATGATCCTGCTTGTTCATTTCGAAGGCTGGCTGAAACTCAACATGTAAGATACATCACAAAGCTCAAGCAGCATGAGGAGACCCAGCCTTTCACCCTGTACATGAACCACATGAAGATGATTGTTCAGGTGAACAATGTTACTGAGATAGTGTCGAAGGAGAAAGAACAGAGAAGCATAATGATATTTGAAAGAAGTGATACTACCACTAGCAGTAGGTCATGAGACATATGGGACACTGAGGAGTTTACTAGTGCCACAGAACTAGGATGGGATTTCAAATGCAAGCACTTTAAAACTTCAATTGAATGCTTCTATTTGCTGTGAATTGGAAACTGCTGGCAGAATTCAATTGAAGTTAATAAATACAGTGGTGTTATGTTGGAGGGAGCAGTAGAATTGCTTCCAGCAAGGAGGTGCCACATGAAAACATGAGACAAGTTCTCTCAAAGTACAATTCTAAGGGGCAAACTGGGTATAGGCCCACAGAGAGGATATTGGTGGCATAGTCATCTTAAGCGAGGCCCTGTCCTGAGTAGGTTCAGCTGAAAACCAGCAGGATATATGAGTACGATAGATGGAGAAGTTATTGGTTACAAAGGGGGAACAAGGCAGGGCATCTTGCTGTAGATCACAGATTACATGTGAGACACCTATCTTCAGAATTCCCTTTTCAAATTGACTTGTAGTGAGAGTCTTTCTGGAGCAGTATGATTACACAAGGTGTTTTTCCTTGATAAAAAGTAGTGGCCAATAAATAAGGGCATCTTTTAAGCCTCAGAAAGCTGAAACTGGGGTCCTGTACATACAGAAGCCTCCAAGTATAATGAGGGAGGAACTGGAGAAGAAACAGCTTGTGAAATGCTTTCAAACGACACCAGAAGGAAAAAGACAATGACAGCAGCCAAGCAAAGAGCCTGAGAAATGGATGCAAAGCTTTGTTTGCAAAGAATCTTCCATAAAAAGTGGTGCTGACTGTCCTCAAGGAATGCTTTAAGATTTTCAGAGAGATCATAAGTCCTGGCTGGAGTTGATCTAGTACCTTCTGGAATTGTGCTTGTCAACTTATTCAGGAAACTTGTTTCCTGCTAACCCCCCAACACAAACCTAACAGTGTACAAGTAATACATCCAGAGTAGAATGTCAATCAAGCAGTTTACTTCAATAACAAATGCTGCATTGTGCATGGACCACTATCAACATTTTTTGTGGATATGTAATCCATTAGATAGAGATGTGAAGCATAGGAAGTTAAAAACTTATAAAGTAGAACTGTTGACTGTGTGCAAAACTTTGCACACATTCCTATTATCATTACTAACTTGGTTGAAATTTAGAAAGTAAAAATTGATACATTTGTCTCAATGTTTTCCTAACCAACCAAAAACTATGTCTTTTGCCAAATGATAATTAACAAAACACCATGCAACTGAACCAAAAATATAATCTCAAAAAAGCAAGATTGTAGTGATGAATATAGAAATTATTGCTGGAAAAATGTGGTTTGTAAGCTTAACGTAACAGTTCTATATAGAATTTTGGGTAAGATATAGCTTTTTATTTTGTGCCCACTTTGACTTTTTGGTGTCCAGAATTCTAATTTTTAAACTGTGATTGAAATGTAATGAAAGGTAATCCAATTAAATGGCACAAGCACAGATACTGAACAGTTTTTGGTAGAGTTTCAAAAGTTTATCAGTGATATCCAACTCTTCCACAGATCGTACTGTTGCAGCTTCTGTGAATGAAAATCTTCTTTAGCTCATTTTTTTTTATAAACAGGTATGTTTGTTCATTTATGCATTGCTCCAATTGTAAAATAAATTGGATTTATGGAGTAAAATTTAAACCTCAGTATTTTATGTGTTTTTAGCCATGATTTTTGAACACTTGGTAAGTTATTTGCAGTTTGATCCAAGCAGAAGCATTTCAAATTTTATGTTTTTAAAATATTTCAGTCTCATGTTTATGCCCTAACTTCATTTATCTATTTCTGTAAAGTAGTTCAAAATTTTAAACACTGGAGTGCATGCTTCCTTTTTTTTGATGTCCAGGGGAATTGAATAATGAAAGCACCATTGAATTTAATGAAGAATTGCCAAGAATCATTGCCCCTCCAAGGCAGACACAGAAGTACAATTGCTATTTATTCCCCAGCAATATGAGGAATCTTTGTTTTATTCATCAGTGCCTTTGTGAGCATTTTGGTGGATAAGGCATTGTAAACATTGTATTACATTATTTGAAAAGTTCACATTTTGCAAAATCACATTGCTCTGAACAACCACTAAAGAAAGGCAGCTGTGTTGTTTTTTAAAGGTTAATTATTGTCGTTAGAAAAGAAGGAGAAAGAACATGATGAGACTCTTAGCTACCTGCCGCCTCACCGCTGATCTTTCTGTTATGGTTATGGAAATACCTGTGATTTTGCAAACGTACAGCATGAAATTCCCTGAAGAACCTTTGGGCATTTTTAATTTTGGTTTGTTTGTGAGTAGATTTACTTCTTTGGAAAAATAATGGTTTTATTTATGGCTATAAATCTGATTGGTTGGCCAATCCTCACAATGTCAGGATTTTTCCCGGATGCCGAAAATCTCCAGAACCAACACCAGAATCCAATTACATTTGGGAAAGCAACATGGGTGTATGCTGCTTCAAGGCTGGCAGCATACACACTGCTAAATCTGCATTACAACTTTGCTGATATTTCAGACACACCTACAAACGACTTATTGAGTAAATAGTGGTTGTAGATGGGTCATATTCTGCATGGAGGTCGGTGACCAGTGGGGTGCCTCAGGGATCTGTTCTGGGACCCTTACTCTTCGTGATTTTTATAAATGACCTGGATGAGGAAGTGGAGGGATGGGTTAGTAAGTTTGCTGATGACACAAAGGTTGGAGGTGTTGTGGATTGTGTGGAGGGCTGTCAGAAGTTACAGTGGGACATTGATAGAATGCAAAACTGGGCTGAGAAGTGGCAGATGATGTTCAACCCCGATAAGTGTGAAGTGGTTCATTTTGGTAGGTCAAATATGATGGCAGAATATAGTATTAATGCTAAGACTCTTGGCAGTGTGGAGGATCAGCGGGATCTTGGGGTCCAAGTCCATAGGACGCTCAAAGCAGCTGCGCAGGTTGACTCTGTGGTTAAGAAGGCGTATGGTGTACTGGCCTTCATCAATCGTGGAATCGAATTTAGGAGCCGAGAGGTAATGTTGCAGCTATATAGGACCCTGGTCAGACCCCGCTTGGAGCACTGTGCTCAGTTCTGGTCGCCTCACTACAGGAAGGATGTGGAAACCATAGAAAGGGTGCAGAAGAGATTTACAAGGATGTTGCCTGGATTAGGGAGCATGCCTTATGAGAATAGGCTGAGTGAACTTGGCCTTTTCTCCTTGGAGCGACGGAGGATGAGAGGTGACCTGATAGAGGTGTATAAGATGATGAGAGGCATTGATTGTGTCAATAGTCAGAGGCTTTTTCCCAGGGCTGAGATCGTTGCCACAAGAGGACACAGGTTTGAGGTTCTGGGGAGTAGGTACAGAGGAGATGTCAGGGTAAGTTTTTTTACGCAGAGAGTGGTAAGTGCGTGGAATGGGCTGCTGGCAATGGTGGTGGAGGCGAATATGATAGGGTCTTTTAAGAGCCTTTTGTATAGGTACATGGAGCTTAGAAAAATAGAGGGCTATGGGTAAGCCTAGTAATTTCTAAGGTAGGGACATGTTTGGCACAACTTTGTAGGTCGAAGGGCCTGTATTATGCTGTAGGTTTCCTATGTTTCTACGTTTCTAAAACTAAAAAGCACAGAGATCAGAAAACGGAAAATGAAGCAGCTTTAAAATACAGAACAGTGAATTACAAAAATCGTGCAGGAAACTAGCCCTTAAACAAGAGAGAGTGTGAGAGAGAGAGACAGAGACAGAGAGACAGGGAGAGAGAGAGAAGGGGGAGAGAAGGAGGGGGGAGAGAGGGGGGAGAGAGAGGGAGAGAGCGAGAGAGAGAGAGAGAAAAACGAACACACACATAGTGTGGAATAAATGGAGAGTTGCTGTCAACAAGCTACCACCCAATGATGAGAAAATAGGTCAAGTCTATCACTGTCAAAATATCAAAAGTGCACCTGGGAGTTTGCACCATGTTCATTATTGAGATACCTGTATTCCTTGGAGTTACTCAATGATTCATATTCCACAAAAATAGGCTGCAGTGAAACATTGTGATAAAGACATTTTGACATGCATTATTTCTTTCTTTGAAATTTAAAGATTGCTGATTGCTTATGCTAATATGGGACATTTAAATTTCATTCAAAGCAGTACAATGAATGTTATGGATAAATAATGCATTTAATCTCTCTTTGCTTTAAAGAACATGAAACTACTGTACAAAACTGTTCCACTCATCCTTGCTAGTTTTCAATTGTCTATGTATCAGGACACAGAATTGCCTTCCAATCAGTTCAAAAGTCTGAAGAGAGCAGAAGGCATAACAATCATCCTTAATGTATTTCCAAAGATAATTGGTAATTAAATTTGCATATGTGTGCATGTAGGCCATGCTGGCAAGTTACAATGGGTACTCATTATGCCACGGTCAGAAACATTACAAATCATATGTTATTGAAAGCAATGGGGCATTGGAAGTCCCCTGACTATTGAACCTGATATCACAAATCATTGAGTACCTTGTGGGCCCACCAATGGAAAGGTGCAAGGATGGATATGGGAAGAAACAGTGATCCACTTCAAAAGTGCGCACACAAATGGTGCACTGGCAACAACTCTTGCTGGAAGGGAGGAAATGAGGAAAGAGGGATCCTTGACTTCCAACAGCTGCATCAACTCTAAGTTCCATGTGTTTATAAAGAAAAAAAAGCACTGGCTATTGCAAATGATGTGCATCAGGCATACAAAAACATTAAAGGTTTGCCGATTCCAGGATTGTAGGGAACTGACGTAGAAGAAGAGAGAAGGTCAACTTAGATTAATTATGATCCCATTTAATGAGGGCACGCTCGAGAGGCCCAGTAGCCTATTTCCTCTCATTTGGAATCAAAGGAGAACACAAGATCACAGGTACCATTGAAGCAGTGCATGCAGTTTGACTACAGGGCCTGCTAATTTCGCTAGAGTGCCTTCCTTCAACTTTATAGATCAACTGTGAAATTTAGTCATCAATATCAATCATTAATTTTAACTTGGCTTGCTTCAAACCATGGGAATATTTACATAGATGCCACTGGTAATCCCAAAGCTCCCATTAAAGTTATTATTTGTGCAGCTCTTTTTATCAGCACCGATTCTTCCATTGAAAAGTTAGAAACTGAAGTTACACTCAGTGCTCAGTAAAAGATCAGTCTTGATCCTAAAGATCCATATAATCCTTCTCTACTATTTGGGGAATGAAAAGGTTCACATTTTGTTTTTCTTAACAGCAATTTTTTCTTAAAATAGAAATCAAGAAAAAAATACAACAAAATTGGACAATGGAGAAAAGATTGAAAAGCCTTGGGAAACTGGAGTCCCTGAGATCATGAATTTTACCCTAGGTCTGAGGAAATATTCAAGACACAAATGCATACCTCAGTTTGAAGCAATGTGGAGTTCAGTTATGGCAATAATTATAAGCAGTTAAAGGTCTATTTTGAAGTGATCATGTCAGATTCATGAGGAAATCCTGTTCGGCACTGAAATAGTCCAAAGATGAGCCAGTTTTTTTTGGCATCCTGTGGCCTATTCTATTTCTGGTGAAATAAATTATGTCCCTTTAGAGTGGCTGATGAATGGTTAAGGCTGGCTCCATACTGGTAATAGTTATGATTTTATTGAAACATAAGTGAGGCAATCCATTACAGTGTTTCAACAGCAGCTTGTAGAATTCAAATGAGAATTATATTAGCATTTGAGTGGAAGGCGGGCTTTATCACTCATTTCTGCTCATATAGGAAGAGCTTGGTGTCCTTTCCTGGGACATCTAAGAATTTCCATTTACACTGCATTTTAACTACTTTTAATGCATTTTCAAGATCTGGACTTGACTGCAAAGAGCAACATTCATTGCCCATTTCCAAATATCCCTGCTTACCACTTCAGACAGACCAAAATGGTCTTAAGTTGTTATTGATACCATGTTGAATTCTTGTTGTTTGCAAATTCTAGATTATTAGCCGAATTTAAATTCTACACCAGCCATGCTGCAGAATTCTGGTCCCTAAATTGCTAGTGCAGCCTCTGCACTATTAGTCTGCTAATTTACCTTTTGCACTATCAACATTTATATAACCATATAACAATTACAGCACGGAAACAGGCCATCTCGGCCCTTCTAGTCTGTGCCGAATGATTACTCTCACCTAGTCCCGCCAACCTGCACTCAGCCCATAACCCTCCATTCCTTTCCTGTCCATATACCTATCCAATTTTTTTTTAAATGACAAAATCAAACCTGCCGCTACCACTTCTACTGGAAGTTCGTTCCACACAGCTACCACTCTCTAAGTAAAGAAGTTCCCCCTCATGTTACCTCTAAACTTTTGCCCCTTAACTCTCAACTCACGTCCTCTTGTTTGAATCTCTCCTACTCTCAATGGAAAAAGCCTATCCACATCAACTCTATCTATCCCCCTCATAATTTTAAATACCTCTATCAAGTCCCCCCTCAACCTTCTACGCTCCAAAGAATAAAGACCAAAGTTCAACTTTTCTCTGGAACTTAGGTGCTGAAACCCAGGTAACATTCTAGTAAATCTCCTCTGTACTCTCTCTATTTTGTTGACATCGTTCCTATAATTCTGTGACCAGAGCTGTACACAATACTCCAAATTTGGCCTCACCAATGCCTTGTACAATTTTAACATTACATCCCAATTCCTATACTCAGTGCTCTGATTTGTAAAGGGCAGAATACCAAAAGCTTTCCACACCACCCTATCCACATGAGATTCCACCTTCTGGGAACTATGCACTATTATTCCTAGGTCACTCTGTTCGACTGCATTCCTCAATGCCCTACCATTTACCATGTATGTCCTATTTTGATTAGTCCTACCAAAATGTAGCACCTCATATTTATCAGCATTAAACTCCATCTGCGATCTTTCAGCCCACTCTTCCAACTGGCCCAAATCTTTCTGCAAGCTTTGAAAACCTACTTCATTATCCACAACGCCACCTATCTTAGTATAATCTGCATACTTACTAATCCAATTTACCACCCCATCATCCAGATCATTAATATATATGACAAACAATATCGGACCCAGTACAGATCCCTGAGGCACACCACTAGTCACCGGCCTCCAACCTGACAAACAGTTATCCACCACTACTCTCTGGCATCTCCCATCCAGCCATCGTTGAATCCATTTTACTACATCAAAATTAAAACCTAACGATTGAACCTTCCTAACTAACCTTCTGTGTAGACCCTTGTCAAAGGCCTTACTGAAGTCCATATAGACAACATCCACCGCTTTACCCTCGTCAATTTTCCTAGTAACCTCTTCAAAAAAATTCAATAAGATTTGTCAAACATGACCTTCCACGCACACATTCATGTTGACTGTTCTTAATCAGACCCTGTGTATCCAGATGATTATATATACCATCTCTAAGAATACTTTCCATTAATTTACCCACCACTGACATCAAACTTACATGCCGATAATTGCTAGGTTTACTCTTAGAACCTTTTTTAAACAATGGAACCACATGAGCAGTACGCCAATCCTCTGGCACCATCCCCGTTTCTAATGACATTTGAAATATTTCTGTCAGAGTCCCTGCTATTTCTACACTAACTTCCCTCAAGGTCCTAGGGAATATCCTGTCAGGACCTGGAGACTTATCCACTTTTATATTCTTTAAAAGCGCCAGTACTTCCTCTTCCTGAATCATCATAGTTTCCATAACTACCCTACTTGTTTCCTTTACCTTATACAATTCAATATACTTCTCCTTAGTGAATACCAAAAAAAAAGAAATTGTTCAAAATCTCCCCCATCTGTTTTGTCTCTGCACATAACTGTCCACTCTGATTCTCTAAGGGACCAATTTTATCCCTCACTATGCTTTTGCTATTAATATAACTGTAGAAACCCTTTGGATTTATTCCCACCTTACTTGCCAAAGCAACTTCATATCTTCTTTTAGCTTTTCTAATCTCTTTCTTAAGATTATTTTTACATTCTTTATATTCCTCAAGCACCTCATTTACTCCTTGCTGCCTATATTTATTGTAGATCTCTCTCTTTTGCCGAACCAAGTTTCCAATATCCCTTGAAAAGCATGGCTCTCTCAAATTTTTAACCTTTCCTTTCAACCTACCAGGAACATAAAGATTCTGAACCCTCAAAATTTCACTTTTAAATGACCTCCATTTCTCTATTACATCCTTCCCATAAAACAAATTGTCCCAATCCACTCATCTAAATCCTTTCGCATCTCCTCAAAGTTAGCCTTTCTCCAATTAAAAATCTCAACCCTGGGTGCAGTCCTATCCTTCTCCATAATTATATTGAAACTAATGGCATTGTGATCACTGGACCCTTCATTATTTATGAAGGAAAAATGATTCTTGGAGTCTTCATATGAGCATTAAAAATAGTTTTAAAGTCACTTGACCCAAAGATTATTGGAAGTAGATTTAATGTGCATCTGCAAGGAAGAATGAAAAATGGAGATGGGAGTTGTTGAGGGAGAATATTCCAGAGCTTTGGGTGAGAGACACTGACAATGTGAGAAGACAAAATAAACACAGGGATACTGAAGAGGTAAACTGGGAGAAGTTCAGACATGTTGAAGTGACAGAGGAGATTAAAGATACATGGAAAATGCAACCATGTTAAAACCTGGAAACAACAAAGAGGACTTAAAATTTATGATCATCTTAAAAATCCATCAGAGTAAGTCAGAAAGCACAGCAGTGGTGGAGAAAATAAGTTTGTGTTTCAAACCATCTAGATTAACTAGAAATTTGCTAAAATGATCATCCTATGATTAACAAATGTTTTGCATTTTTTTTATCTGTTGTTTTCTCAACCCAGACTTTTTATTTTCTACTTCTGCTATTACTAGTACAACTCCGATCCTTGAGACTGTAGATTTCTAACCATAAATAAAATCTATATTTTCAAAAGAAACAACTCTACTCACAAACCAAACAAATCTAAGAATGTCAAAATATTCTTCATGGAATTTCATGCTGTAAGTTTGCAAAAGCACAGGTATTTCTATAGACATAAAAAAAAAGATCAGAAGTGAGGCAGCAGGTAGATCAAGGTCTCAGACTGTTCTTTCTCCTTTTCTTCTAACAACAATAATTAATATTTGGAAATACAACACAGCTGCCATTAGTTAGTGGTTGTTCAAAGCAATCTGATTTTGCAAATTGTGAACTTTTTGAAAAATGTAACACAATGTTTACAATGCATAATCTACCAAAAGGCACTGATGACTAAAACAAAGTTCCCTCACATTACTAGGTAAAATATAGAAATTGTACTTGTGTGTGTGTGGGGGGGGGGGGAATGATTCTTGGCAATTCATCATATAATTCAATTATTCAATTGGCAATTACTTTTCTGGTGCTTTCATTATTGAATTACATTTTTATAAGAGGTGTAGACAGCAATGTAATTTGTACAGAGTAACCAGGCAATAACATTTCATGCATATTCCAAAACTTCAATTAAGCTACCACATTGTTTTCATTTAGTTTACCTGCATATCCTAAAACACAGAAATTTATAGTCAAGTATAATAATAATAATAATAATAATACTTTATGGATCCCGAGTGGGAAATTCTTTCGTTACAGCAGCAACATTTAAAATACACTTAGCAGTGTGCTTAACAAATAATAAATACAGAATAATAATAGTGTAAAATAGTAATAATATAAAAACAGTGTACCAAAGTCCAATAATAATGTACAAAATAATAAAGCAGAGACTATTGTATTCTGACTTGTCGCAGAGAGATATATTGCGAAAACACCAATAGAAATCTCATCAGGATCAGGCGTAGTTTGTTCTGCATCAAGACTAGTGATAGTAATATCATACACAGACACAAATAATCATGACTATTCTTTTTATTTTTCTCAGTAGCAGGTACTTTATGAAATCATTACAAATAGTCTGTCAGTTGGAAAATAATAACTTCACTTTTGATTTTCTGTGATATTCTGGGTCTTTGAAAGCTAGACATCCCCATAAAGGGTAATTTGTGGATGTAAACACCAGTGTCATCATGAACAAATTTACCATTTTGCAGAGACATGCTACGCACCTACATTACATCCTAACATCATTCTGCAGTTCAATCCTGATGCTCTTGAGAATTGCTGATGAGGCTAAGCACTGCTTCACTGGGGCTATTTTGTGTGACACATTAAACAGAAGACCCATCTGACTGTTCAGATCACATGGTTTTGAGCAATAAGGGATTCTACCTCTGTCCTAGCCACTTTTCCTCCTTCAAGCAATAATAGACCTACTGTAGATGGCCCCTCTCATATACTCATTGTAAATTATTCCTTGGTGTGATTGTCTGTACTTTTAGTAATAGCTGCAACTGAAAAAAATTGTTTCTGAAGCAGTTCAAATTGTCCTGAGAATCTGCCATTTAACAAGCTCCCTTTCTTTTTCATATTGATCATTCTGCATTTTGATAGAGTGCGTTATTTATGCACCATACTAAAATTTAAGGAAAATATTACGTGCAAATCTGTAAGAAAGACAATGACATAAAATTAACATTAAAAACTGAGATACCATTTGCACTGACATCAGATATACACATATATACTGTATATATTACACGTAGATACTGTACATCTTCGGTTGTCCATCAAAATCCGATGACAACGTCCACTCCTCTAACGGTGAGATCTTTGATGACTATACAGTCCTATCCTGGACCCACAAGCTCTATTGCAGGTGGGAAATGTATATGTAGTGGTGGCAACTATGTCTGCATTTCTCCTGGCTCTCTTCTGCTGCCTTCTGGTTGTTCTTTCCATCTCCAGAATACGAACCCCGTCCCTACACAGCTGTACATATTACACATATATACTGTACAGATTATATAGATATGGAATATTGAAGATATAAATCTGTGAGATGTACCTAATAATACACAACACAACTTTCACTCAATGGTAAGTATACACTGCAAGTTTAAACTGTGATAGTCACTCCTTGTTACTGCTACCAATGCGCAACACCGCTCAATTTATTTGTAACTTTCAAGTCTGTCTGTTTTAGGCTTTACTAAGTATACTTCAGTTTGGAGACAGCTGCCAACAATGATGATATATTTCCAATTCCCAAATCCAAATGATGTGAATGGCACTCACTTCTCTTCCCTCACATGTTTCAACATCTGGCACCCTGCTAGAGTCTTCCACAGTGAAGATGTACGCAAAATACTCATTTAGTTCATCTGCCATCTCCTTATCACCTGTTATTACCTCTCCGGCCTTATTTCTTAGCCATCCTATATCTACTTTCATCTCTTTTATTTTTTAAAGACTTGTTTTTTCTACCCATCTTTCCAATATTGTTAGCTAGGTTGCTTTCATATTTCATCTTTTCTCTTCTAACGATACTTTTAGTTGTTTTCTGTAGGAATTTAAAAGGTTCCTAATTGTCTATCTTCCCACTAATTTTGGCTTTGTTTTATGCCCTCTCTTTTGTTTTTAAATTAACTTTGACTTCCCTTGTACTAGCCACAGTTGTGCTATTCTGCCATTTGAGTATTTCTTTGTTTTTGGAATACATCGATCCTGCACCTTCCTTATTTTTTCCTAGAAATTCAAGTCTTTGTTGCTCTGCTGTCATCCCTGCCATCATCTCTGCCAGCGTCTTCTTCCAATTTACTTTGACCAACTCCTCTCTCATACCACTGTAATTTCCTTTATTTCACCTAAATACTGCTACGTCAGACTTTACTTTCTTCCTATCAAATTTCAAGTTGAAGTCAATTATATTGTGATCACTGCTTGCTAAGATTGCCTTTACCTTAAACTGCCTATTCACCTCTGGTTTATTTCATAACACCCAATCCAGTATAGCTGATCCCATAGTAGGTTCAACAACAAGCTACTCTAAAAACACCATCTCGTAGGCATTCAACAAACTCACTTCCTTGATATCAGTTAACAACCTGATTTTCCCAATCTACCAGCATGTTAAATTCTCCCATACCTATCATAACATTTCCCTTTTGACACGCCTTTTCTATTACCCATTGTATTCTGTAATCTACATCCCATCTACTGTTTGAAGGACTGTATGTAATTGCCATCAGGGTCCTTTTGTCTTTGCAGATTCTGAACTGAACCCACAAGGAATCAAATTCTTCCGATCCTATGTCACATCTTTCAACTGATGTGTAACCTTGGACATTCAGCTCCCAACTACAACCATTGTTAGACTACGATTCACCTATTGCCACAACATCATACCCAACAATCTGTAAAAGTCCAACAAGATCATCCATTTTCTTTCTTATACTCCATGTATTGGATTATAACACCTTGATTACTGTATTTGCTGCCCTTCTTGATTCTGCATCTCTAATGCACTGACACTGACCCTACTGTCTGTAATTTTGTTCTATCATTTGCCTGCCCACTATCTTTGCTTTTTTTATACCAACCATCCTAAACGAAGTCCCTTCACTCCAGTTCCCAACCCCTACTGAAGGAACTCAGTGGGTTGAGCAGCATCTATGGATGTAAAGGAATTTCCTCAGCCTCAGTACACCAAGCCCCACTCCAAATGATTCTGCTCGAGTTGGTGAGTTTTGTTTTACCTTTTGAGTGCTTTTGATATTATATTTACAAAATACACTTAGACATAACAATGCTGATTGAAGTACATTAGTATCAAATTGATATTGGCTTTGTTATATTGAAATATTTTCCTGGCTTATTCTAAATCTGGAAATTCTTCTTCAATTAAGACGATTCTTATCATTGGTTCTCATTTTGAAGACTTAATAGTTACATAGAACTATTGTTAAGTTTAATTGTGCCTGCATTTTCTCTTTGGTCATGATTTGAATAATTTCTTTTTGAACAGTAAATACTGATAACAGTCCTGGATAAAACCTTTATATAGGTTGAGTACCCCTTATCCGAAATGCTTGGGGCTGGAAGTGTTCCGGATTTTGTATTTTTTCAGATTTTGGAATATGTAATGAGACAGCTTGGGATCGCCATCATTTCCAACTCCGAATTTATGTGCTACCAGTAAGCAGTCTTGTCTTACACTTGTTCGTTGTACAAACTGCATGTACTTAACAGTAAAAATTGTTGCATGCAATCTTGGCAAATTCATCTTTGAAGTTCCCTGCTGCTTCATGATCAGCCAATGCTTTAAAAGTTCTTAAATTTCTGAAACCAACCTGCTGAGTATTCACAATTACCTTTAACTTTCAGTTCTTTGTGATAAATGTTTGCTTGTTTCATGATCAGCTATTGTTAAGCAGCATATGTGCACTTCAATGCTGATGAATCCGTTCATACAATACACAATCGAGATCTTCACTTTTTCACTCAATGCAGGGTTTTTCTACTTTTTATTAACTTATTTTTATTACATATGGTGAGGTCACTTCTCAGAACTGTCTGTGAAGTGCAATACTTGGGAACCTTCTGAGCAGCTTGTGGTATTTTCCATCTGTGACATCGTATCAACGCTAAAAAAAATCGTATTTCAAAGATCTCCGGATTTTGGAATTTTACTCTACCTGTATAACTAGCTTTTGAAGACAGCAATTGCAGGGGAAAGAACAGATATCAATGAAGATAGTCATTGTTTCAATATTCCTCATCATTTTGCATTTGAATTCATATACATTCTTCTGGAGAGTAAATGCTCTCAGACTACTTGCTTCATGATATCAAAAGGCATTTATAAGTAAACAATCAAGAAAATACATACACTGGCATCACAGCAAACCTTGAACCTTTACTTTGGTGATCTATAATCTTCTGGCAATTATTATTTTAAAATGACTCTTGACATAATGACCTTCAATACAAAGTGCATCATTCTTCAATACTTATGCAAGCACTCTTCCGGCAGATGGGGTCTGACAGCCACAGTTGGCAGCTCATCCAAAAGAAGGCAAACTCTATCTCAAACCTCTGCTGTCTAGTGGCTATACCCACTCATGGGAAAGGCTTAGGGAGTAAACCACTAGGTAATATCTAGAGCTGGAGTCCCTAAAGCAGTTCTGTGTTGAGTGCAGCATTACTGGTGCCAAACTGAATTGGTCTCTGTCGTCCCTTTGGATTCATCAGCTGCGTGCGGAGGGTGAGCCTGCTGCATGGGCAACAGCTTGCTCTTCATATTGTACTGCCCAGACTTGTGTACACATTGTAGACAACTAGGAAGTAAATATCTATGGTTGACCCTAGCCAACGAAGAGCCTCTCTCTCTCACAAACAATTTATGGCAGTGAATAATAATTACAACATTGATTGCTCATTCTTATTTGCCAATGAGAAGATGACAGTGAATATCCCTTGTGAACTACAACAACCCTTTGGGTAAAGTTACATGTTTTAGGGAGTGAGGCCTGTGACTCAGACCCAGCATTGATGTAGGATCTTCAATATTTTTCCAAGTCAGGATACCATCCATCTTGGAAAGGAACCTGTAAAAGGTGGTAACGTTGTGACATTTTGTATATGTCACATACTGTAGTTACACTGTGCTAGTCACTGCAGAAGTGGAAGTTCAGGATGATATTTGGAGTACCAGTCAAGCAGTTGCTTTGTTGTGGAAATTGTCAAGCTATGCCAGTTTCGTTGAAGCTCTAACGACATAGTTTGTTCGAGGAACAACATATTTTATTGCAAAACACACAAAATGCTGGAGGAGATCAGCAGTTCAAGCATCATCTATGGAAATGAAAAACAGTCGAAGTTTCAGCCTGAGACCCTTCATTGGAACATATATCATTACTCCTCTAACTTAATGTGTCTCAGCAGTGTGTTGTGTCTTTTAATCTACTGCAATGAAGTTCAGTGATGTTTTACTCATTAGAACATTTTTATATTGTCCAATTAAGAGATAAAATTAGGCGTTTAAGAAATAGATGTAAAAGACCTACAAGCTTACTTATGGAATCAAAAGGTTGCATTCGTTATCTTATAAATAATGTACATTTCTGGAAGAAATGCTTTGCATTTTGACTTGCTTTTGGACAGATGGATAATTTCTTACAACAACGAATAGTTAAGTAACATTGAAAGTTGACTACTATTGATTGACTTTAATGTCTCATATCCAACATAAGCACATAATCGTGGTATAGAACTCAACTCAAAGCAACTGATACCAAAGACAGTTGTCATCGCTACTCAGAAAAATTAATAACAAGTCCAAAATTTTTGTATGTGCATTCTTTAACTTGAAAGCTCTCAAGTTATTATAAATGATCCCAAACTCTCTTCTCTAGCTGAATGAGCTGTTTGCAAAGTTCAAAATCAAAAGAAATCAATCTGATTGAATTGTCTGAGCTTGTAATGAACCAGTTTTGTCTTGTATTGGTGATAACATATCCTCCTTGCTGACGATCAACACTGGTGCACCTCAGGGGTGTGTGCTTAGCCCACTGCTCTGCTCTCTACATATACATGACTGTGTGGCTAGGCATAGCTCAAATACCATCTAGAAATTTGCTGACAATACAACCATTGCTGCTAAAATCTCAGGTGGTGACGAGAGGGCGTACAGTAGTGAGATATGCCAACAAGCGGAATGGTGCCTCCGCAACAGCCTGGCACTCAACATCAAAAGATGAAAGAGCTGATTGTGGACTTCAGGAAGGGTAAGACAAAGGAACACGTACCAATCCTCATAGAGGGATCAGAAGTGGAGAGAGTGAGCAGCTTCACGTTCTTGGGTGTCAAGATCTGTGAGGATCTAACTTGACCCCAACAGATCGATGTAGCTATAAAGAAGGCAAGACAGCGGTTATACTTTATTAGAAGTTTTAAGAGATTTGGCATGTCAACAAATACACTCAAAAACTTCTATAGTTGTACCACAGAGAGCATTCTGACAGATTGCATCACTGTTTCATATGGAGGGGCTACTACACAGGACCGAAAGAAGCTGCAGAAAGTTGTAAATCTTGTCAGCTCCATTTTGGGTACCCACCTACAAAGTACCCAGGACATCTTTAGGGAGCAGTGTCTCAGAAAGGCAGCATCCATCATTAAGGACCTCCAGCAACCAGGGCATGCCCTTTTCTCACTGTTACCATCGGGTAGGAGGGACAGAAGCCTGAAGGCACACACTCAGCGATTCAGGAACAGCTTCTTCCCCTCTGCCATCCAATTTCTAAATGGACATTGAATCATTGGACACTACATTAATTTTTTTTAATATACAGTATTTCTGCTTTTGCACTTTTTAACATCTATTCAATATACATAATTGATTTGTTTATATATTATTATTATTTTTATTTAATTTATTATTACTTTTCTTTCTCTGCTACATTATGTATTGCATTGAACTGCTGCTGCTAAGTTAACAAATTTCACGTCACATGCTGGGGATAATAAACCTGATTCTGATTCTGATTCTGATTCTAATTCTGAAATATCATGAAAGATTGTTGCTCGACGTCAAGGTGAGTTTTTAACTTACCTTCTCTGAGACACAACTACTGTTAAGCAAACTATCTGGCTCTATAAAGTCCAGAAGGCTGTTGCTCTCTTTAGTAAATATTTCAGAATATGAGATACTTTAATTACCTAAATAAAGAATTTTATGACATTTCACTTTAATCATACACCCATTTTGCTATCGTTAGTTGGTCTTTAACTGTATATATGATTTAAAAAGTGAATTAAAAATTGACTCTTTCTCCTCCCTACTGGTTGGCTGAAATATAGTGACTGATTGTTCAGACAGTTTGATGATACCACAACTGAAAAAAGCCAGTGTTCATTTAGGAGTGGCGTGGTAGCATAATAGTTGGCATGACACTATTACAGTGCCAGCTATTCAGGTTAAGTTCCTCCACTGTCTCTAAAGAGTGTGCACATTCTCCCAGTGACCATGTCAGTTTACTCTCGGCACGCCAATTTCCTCCTACATCCCACAGACATGTGAATAAGTAAGTTAATTGGTCACATGGGTGTAACTGGGTGGCGTGGACTCATTGGGCCGGAAGGAGCTATTTTATCTCTAAATAAGTAAATAAATAAATAAACACAAGCTCTGCTGTTTAGAAGGACATGGCAAGATTTGAAAATTTAAAGAATCCTGTGAAGTCTTGTGTAGTTGGAAGGGGAGAGAATGCTTCCTTTTCATGGAACAATGTAGAACTAAGATTCATGGTCAAAATATAAGGGAATGTCAATGTAAATTCAAGGTGGAGTGTTTTGCTTTTCTCTCAAAGCCATGGACCATCCTCCACAAGGGGCAATGGAAGCAGAGTCTTTGAATATTTTTAACACATAAGGTAATAATTTCTTGGTGTGTAAAGTGATGAAAGATTCCTGCGAGTGGGCTTGAATGCAGAACTGAGGTTCCAATCAGAACATCCGTGACCTTGTCAAATAGTGGATCAGGTGCATGGGTTGAGTGGCCTATGTTGTCCCATGTTTGAGAAAGAGTGTAAGAATAAACCAAAAATTTTCGACTGTTAAGAATGCCATCGGTAGTGAGAAAGTTCATATAAGGTATTCTAAGAGACCAGATATATAAGTATTTGGATAGACAGAGACTGATTAGGAATAATAACATGTTTCTGTGTATGGTAAATCACGTCTAATCATTTTTATAGAGTTTTTTGAGGAAGTTATCTTGAAAGTTGATGAAGAGAAGACAGTGAATGTGTCTACATGGACTTTGGTAAGGCCTTTGACAAGGTCCTGCAGTGGGAGGTTGGTCAAGAAGTTTCAGTTGATTGACATTCAAGATGAGGTAATAAATTGGATTAGACATTGGCTTCATGAAAGAAGCTGACAATGGTTGTAGATGTTTACCTCTCTGACGGGAGACCTGTGATGACCGGTGTATCACTGGGATCAGTGCTGGGCCCATTGCTGTTTGTCATTTATATCAGTGAACTGATTGATAATGTGGTTAACTGGATCAACAAATTTATGGATGACACCAAGACTGGGGTGTAGTGGATAGCGAGGAAGACAATCAGAGCTAATAGCAGGATCTGGACCAGCTGGAAAAATGGGCTGAAAAATGGCAGATGGAATTTAATGTAGATAAGTGCACTTAGGGAGGACCAACAAGGGTAGGTAAGAGATGGGGACACTGCAGAATGCGGCAAATCAGAGGGATCTGGGAATATTGATCCACAATTCATTTAAAGTGGCAGCATGGGTAGATAAGGTCATAAAGAAAGCTTTCGGCACTTTGGCCTTCGCAAATCAATGTAGTGAGTACAGGGGTTGGAATGTTATGTTGACATTGTATAAAGTATTGGTGAAGCCAAATATGGAGCATTATGTGCAGTTCTAGTCATCTACCTACCTGAATGATGTAAGTAAGATTGAAAGAATGCAGAGAAAATATACAAGGATGTTGCCGGGACTTGAGGACCTGAGTTATAGGAAAACAGTGAATCAGGAAGAAAGTCCTAACCTATAGCACAGAAGAATGAGGGGAGATTTTATAAAGGTATACAAAATTATGAGGGGTACTGATAGGGTAAATTCAAGCAGTATTTTTCCACTGAGGTTGGGTGAGATTAGAACTAGAGATCATGGGTTAAGTGTGAAAGGTGAAAGTTTAATGGGAACATGAAGGGGAACTCCTTCACTCAGAGGGTGCTGAGAGTGTGGAATGAACTGCCAGCACAAGTGATGGATGAGGGGTCAATTTCAAGATTCAAGAGAAATTCGGATAAATGCATGGACGAGAGACGTATGGAGAGATATGGTCTGGGTGTAGGTCGATGGGACTTGGTAGGTTCATGATTCAACCTAGACTAGATGGGTTGAAGGGTCTTCTTTAATGCTGTAGTGTTATATGACTCTATGACTCTTCTGTGAGCTAGGCTCCACACATACAAGTATAGCCAGCAGGTGTATGGAAATACAAGGTAGCTGTAGTGTGCATTTCAAGACATTCTGAATTCAATGCCGGCGCACAGGATGAATATTGCATCTGACATCCCGCTCTGCTATGAGACTCAACATGGAAACATTTGTGGTCTACAGCATATTGAGCTGAAAGACCAGATGCACTTTATAATGAACTTATCTGGTCCACGCAGCTACTGTTGGCAAAGGCAAATTGAGCATGGCTCCATTCATCTGAATGGGATCATTGAGCTTCCCTGAGAACCTAAGTGAGGAGTCAAAGAGTCATATTATATGGAAACAGGCCATTTGGCCCAAATTGCCCATGCCCAGTGAGCTAGCTCCATCTGCCTGTATTTGGCCCATAGCTGTCTAAAGGCTTCCTATCCATGTGCTTATATAGATGCCTTTAAGTGTTGCTAACATGCCCCCAGAAGAGAATGGAAGCACTTTGCTAAATTGTATTTTAGTTAATGATATTTACAGTTAATTTATAAAAGTTGAATGTGATTTGAAACAGTCATGTTTTATTTTTACTTAATTTACACTAGATGAATATGATTGCTTTTTCTTAATTTTTATAATCAGATAAAATGTTTCTCAACTAATTCTAAATATTTTCATTTCTCGGAGAGTTTTAAAACAGAAAACCCTTTGACAGGATAGGACATCAGTAGGCTTCTAAACAGAGATTTGGTCTCTGAAGCTTGCAGCCTCTTTGCCATTTAAAGATTGCCCCATCTCTCAGCACCGCGGTCTAGAGACCAGATGAATATCAGAAGCATTGTGGCCATGGCAATTTCTCCAGCCACGGTCACCCCACAAGAGGCAAACACCATATGATATTGGAGCAGAATGAGGCTATTCGGCCCATTGAATCTCATCCTCCATTCCATCACGGCTGAATTATTATCCTTCTCAACCCCATTTCCAGCCTTTACACTTCAACTCATCTCACTCAGACTGCAATTCTGCCCTAACTTCTGCCTGTCCTTCCTCAGTCTCACTACACCCGGCACCTACTTGTATACCAACTGCCCCATCCTCAGCCCTATTGCTCGGGCGTCTAACTCCCTGCTTAATTAATTTAAACCCTCCCCAACAGATCTAGTAAACCTGACCTCAAGGATATAGGTCCCCATCAGGTTCAGGTGTAACCTATCCTTTTTGTTCAGATCATCCCTTCCCCAGAAGAGATTGTAATGATACAGAAATCTGAAACCCTGTCCCCCATACCAATTCCTCAGCCACTCAGTCATCTGCCAAATCACCCTATTCTTACCCTCACAGCTAGAGATTGCCACCCTGGATAAAGGCAACATCCTGCAGACAGTTCACAAAATTACTTTTACTACTTCTTCTTTCAAATATGATTCTGCTACTAAGTTTTTACATGCGACTGGAACCTGTGATTGATATTTTGAAGGTGTGTTTTGATTCAGCAATCTGGTGCTTAGCTGTCTCCAAGGGAGTTCGGTGAGGTTTCGGTGTGTATGGTCTGGAGACGGGGTACGAGCCTACGATCGACTCCATTTCTGGCCAATCTCACCAATTAAAACATAGAGCAAGATTGAAATCAATGAGCATGAGAGCAGAAGGTGAGTGGGTGTTCTGTTCTGTCTGCCTGCATTTGACCAGTCTCTCTCTCTTGCTCTCTCTCGCTGCTCCCAGAGGAAGGTTCCAGTCTCTTGCTCCCTCTTGATTGATGGTGCTGGAGTCTTGGATCCTGGGCAAGGTTAAATTGATGTGATTTGTGGATTGGACTCTGTAGTTCTGGCTTATGGTTACTCCTTGTTTACTGCTATTTTGTGCAACTTTGATTGGAGTGGACTAGCTATGCACCCTGAAGACAATGAACAACACAGCACTAAATGAAACGGAACTGAACTAAACTGGACATCCCTAGACTGTGTGGTTTGATGTTTAATATTGTGTTTAACACTTTCTTTTTGCCGTTTGCATGATTTGTTCATTTTTGTGCGTTGGGTGTTTGATGTTTTCTTTGAAAGGGTTCCATGGTGCCTCTTTGTTTCATGCCTGTCTCTGGGAAGATGTATCTCAGGGCTGTATACGGCTTACATACTTTGATTTTGACTTTGGACGTCCTGCTTTTCAGCTTTCTACGTAACTCCCTACATTTCCCTTCAGGGCATCATCCCTTTTCCCACCTATGTTGTTAGTACCAGTATGTACCTTGACTTCTGGCTGTTCACTCTCCCCCTTTAGAATGCTATGGACCTGCTCTGAGACATTCCCTACCCTGGCATCTGGGAGGCAGCTTACCATCCAGGTGTTTCTTTCATGTCCACAGAATCTCCTGTCTGCTCCTCTAACTATGGAATCCCCCATTATAAGAGCACAACTCTTCTCCCCGCTTCCCTTCCGAACCACAGAGCCAGACTCAGTGCCAAAAACACGAGGCACAATCCGGCATAGCTAACCCAGTTCAATATAAATATGGTCACGATTTCCAATTAAAATGGCTCAACTTGCCAAGGACAGGACAATGTACCATTATTATCAATTTGACAAAAGCATGCCCGCTGTTCAGAAAAGAATGCAACATGCTCAGAATTAAATTATCTTACAGAGCTTGATTGTTGAAACAATTCTTATTTTGCCTTGAATATTGGTTGGTAGGTGATGAGCTCAGAATATTCTGCTCACCTTCCTTTAAATGTTATGTTTATTAACAATGTTTATGTTTTACTCAACAAATCAGATTAACTGTTAGCATAATTATGGCATATACATTTGTTTTCTTTTATTCCTATACAACAATAATCACTTGTTTTATGGTCGAGGGTTTTCGACATAATTGTAATTTCAAGTATCATCACAGCATGTGATTAACAAAGTCTTTAGCGGTCTTTAGCACTTTTGAGTGTTATTATAGCTGGGAATCCCAATTTAATTTCAACTCCATTATCTACCTAATGCTCAGCGGACATTTTGCTTTATTAAGAGTTTGTCAGATGTCACTGTCACAAATTTACTTATGAAACCACCACGCTTGAAGATCAGCAGCAAATATAACCTCGTCAGCTTTGCCATCTACACTTTTCCAAAGATGCCAAATGAGACACTAGTACTCAACAATTAAAGCAATCAGAAGGCTTCTAAATATTTGTCATGTCAGATAGAATTTGAACAACGCGATGGTGCACTAATAGAGACAATGCAGCACGCATCAAATTAAGATTTTATGTAGCATTGGATGTTTAGGTCCAAATCACAATACATATGAAAGTCATCTATAAAGAACCACCAGAAAGCAGTCACATGCTAAAGGTACTTTAACACATGTGATCAGAAATTGAGGGATTTGATTCCTTTGGGTTTTGTTTTGGATAATCTTCCTTTGCATTTAATTTTCTATTTCTTTACACATAAGACCGTAAGAGATATGAGCAGAACTAGATCATTTGGCCCAGAGCTGGCTCCGCCATTCCATCATAGCTGACTTATTATTCCTCTCAACCCTATTCTCCCACCTTCTCTCCATAATCTTTGACACCCTTCATAATCAAGAATTTACCAACCTCTGTTTTAAGTATACCCAATAACTTGCCATCCACAGCTATCTGTGGCAAAGAATTCCACAAATTCATCAATCTCTGGCTAAAGGAATTCCTTCTCACCTCTGTTTGACAGCCTTCTATTCTGAGGCTGTGCCCTATTGTCCTAACTCTCCCTCTATTCGAAACATCCTCTGCACATCCACTTTATCTAGACCTTTCAATATTTGTTAGGTTTCAATGCATTCTTGAATTCTTCTGAACTCCATTCAGCACAGGCCACAGCCATCAAATGCTCCTCATAAATTAACCCCTTCATTCCCAGAAGCATTCTTATAGACCTCCTCTCGATCCTTTCCAATGGCAACACATTCTTTCTTAGTTATGTTGCCTAAAACTGCTCACAATACTCTATGTGTGCTCTCAGAAACACTTTATAAAGCTTCAGCATTACATTTTTGCTTTTACATTCTATTGCACTCAAAATGAACGCTGACATTGCATTTGCCTTCCTCACCACTAACTCAACCTACAAGATAACCTTTAGAGATCCCTACAGTAGGACTCCAAAGTCACTTTGCATCTCTGATTTCTGAATCCATCCAAGTTCAGAAATTAGCCTATGCCTTTATTACTTCTACCAAAGTGCATGACCTTCCACTTTGCTACACTGTATTCCATCTGCCACTTCTATACCCATTCTCTTCATCTATCCAAGTCCTTCTACAGTTTTCCTGCTTCGTCAAAACTACCTGCACGTCCACCTATCTTTGTATCATCCACCAACCAAGCCAGCATTTCTGTCATCCGGATCATTAACAAATAATGCGAAAGGCAGTGGACCCAATACAAATCCTGTAGAACACCACTCATCATTGGCAGCCAACCAGAAAAGGTCTCTTAAATTCCCACTCTTTGTCTTCTGCCAGTCAGCCAGTCCAATCTTCAGCCAATGTAGTCAAGCTGATGTTTGGTAACTTAAGAGAACTGGATATTCAACTCAATCACAAGGCCATCTCTGGAGCCATTCTGTTAGCTGTGATACCAGTGATGAAGATGACATTAAGAAATCATACCAGATTAAGGACCAGATAGTGATCTGGCCATTCAGCAATTCTACAGCTCCTCTGCTCTCTGCAGTGGATGTCAGCTTGTTTCAGACCTCTGCACTCGTGTACTGCAGTGTGGAAGAACATAGTGAGCCTGAGGTCAGACAATAGTTCATCCAATCGAGGCTCAATATCTGTGACTCCATTGGAAGCTGGAGGCCAAGAGGTGGAGTACTGTCTGTACAGTCTGAGTGGGAGGGAGGGAAGGGACTTGTCTTGCTGTTCTTTTATTGCTGTTGTTCTGTTGGCTTTGCTTGTGTTGTTTTACTGAACATTATGTGCATGCTATGTTGTGTGGTGACATTTGTGGACTTTCCCAGCTCAGCCTTAGCTGTTAACACAAACAATGCATTTTACCACATGTTTCAATGTACATGTGATAAATAACTGAATCTGAATCTTCTCTGTAACAGGCGACTCAGGACACAGTCCAGTGGCTCTTCCATGACCTACTCAGCTGAGGGGCTCTATATGCTTCATATCTGATCCTCTAAGCTGTACAGCAGCAATTGGTAGTGAGTGCAACCTCCTTTGTTAGAATGCTGCTATGGAGCTTCGTAACTTTTTGTGCCCCAGTTTATTTGTTAATATTATTGGTTTTACATAGTTTACGGAAAAGTTGCAGATAATTTTGAAATTTATTCATTACATCTGATTATTAGAAATACCTAAATTTTCTTTGAAATTATATGTTTTAAACTATTTCAAATCACTGCAATCAATAGAATTATTTGGAAACCATGGAAAAGGCTCAGGACAGCATGAGCTATCAGCAGGTCAGTTGTTGGAGAGGGGAAGGGGGAGGTGATCCGT
Source organism: Mobula hypostoma (assembly GCF_963921235.1). Lineage (NCBI taxonomy): Eukaryota > Metazoa > Chordata > Chondrichthyes > Myliobatiformes > Myliobatidae > Mobula > Mobula hypostoma. The sequence goes on along the minus strand of NC_086102.1, from coordinate 63,088,180 downwards.
AGACTTGTCTTAATTTCTGCCACTTCTACACCACCGCGGACATCCCACCTGTCCTGGAAGTTCTGGGAGTCTCCCGCATATTAATAGCAGCTCCCTGACGCCCGCAAATTATATACAATATCCCGGAAATGAGAGGGAGAGCGGGAGTGAGAACGGGAACGAAATCGGGAGCGGGACCGGGATCGAGAGCGGGAACAGGAGGAAGAGCGAGCATCCTGATTGGTGTCTCTTTGTGCTAAGTAGACCTACCAGTTTTCTCTGTGGGCGGGCTTTACAGTCGACTTCTGTCTCTCCATCAGTTCAGTTTCATGTCCTGCACTGCCGTGGCAAAGTATTTCAAGAAAAGAAAATATAAAACACACTTCACCCCAGACTACACTAAAATGTACCCCTGCCTAATAGGGGTCAAAAATAATGACAGTGTTGCTCGCTGCATTGTTTGCAATAGTGACTTTTCTATTGCCCATGGTGGGTTAGGACTGTAAAAGACATGTTGAGGTGAGTTTAACAGGTGTCATTCGTTCATTAGCATAGCTAACGTTATTTAAACTAGCTGGCTAGCGGCTAAGGAGCTACTCTATTGATGTCCTACATGATGAGGCCAAACTCCCAGTAAATGTGCTTAAAGCTGTAATAGAATAAAAAAACGACTCCATGATAATATATAGGTACATACTGTATTTTAATGTCTCATCTTCTGCATATACCCAGATTACAGATTGGTTTACAGATTAAAGAAAATCACTAAACAAATTATTACATAAGACAATATAATAAGGATATACCTTAGGCTTTTATTTCTTTTAGGGACCACAACATATTAGGGAGGCTAATCACAGGGAAGGCTGCTCAAGTATTTCACAGTTCTTTTCAGCAGAGCCACATCACAGTACAAGGAAAGTTTGCAAAAGAAATAGAAAAGTTATTTGCATTAGCATTGAGATTGCCAGCAAAATACTCAACAAGGAATATGTGTGTGTGTGTGTGTGTGTGTGTGTGTGTGTGTGTGTGTGTGTAAATAGTTTCAATATGTGTCAAATAAATTGTTGTGTTCTTTCATAATCAAATGTCCCGTATACATGCACCCTTGGAGGTCGACCAGCCGGGGGGGGGGGGGAGAGGGGGTGCTACCTCCCTGAAATGTGTTTTTGTCTGCCACTGCACCTCAAAGACTGTCTGCAGCAGGATAGAGGGAACCACACAGTCTCAAAATACTATGTATGGCACGAAGCACAATGTGAGAGGGGAAAGGAAGGCATTAGTTGGGATCTGTGCAATCTAACCCATGGACTTAACTTCATAAGTTTCATATAATATTCTAAAAATAATAAAGGAAGTTCATTAATCCTGGCTGATCTGCAATGTAGCTCCAGCATTTTTGTTTTAATTTCAGATTTCCTGCACCTTCAATATTTTGCATTTTGAGATAGTTTTTAAAAATAATTTCTCAACATCGATTTTAGTTTTTGGGTGAATAATTCTGTTTCTATAATTTCACAGATGAGTAAATTGGTAACCACTCCAAGTCTTTTGTTCTGCCACTCTCCACCAGCCATCCATTCCAGTTGAGGAAAGTCTATTCTTTAAACGACTTCGCTCAATGAGAAATAAAAGAATATTCATTGTTTCTTCTCAATATCTTACTGACATTTTTGTGTGTGTCCACAGGTACAACAAATCCATTATACCAAACCTCCACAGCACTGTACTGTGGTAATCCATTGTCCTTTGCTGTTGACACCTTTATGGGCTGCACTTTAGTGAGGATCTCACGTATTTATACCCCATGGCCATCAAAATGTAAACATACTTACAGCATCATACATACTGTACAACTGAATTTCACAACAGAAAATAAATTTACATTTAGAAAACATCATTCACAACCATGAGAAACCCCCAAAGTGCTTCACCACCAATGAAACTCACAAACAAATTAATTTGGGGGATCTATTTCCATCAGCAAGAATGGGAGGACAGTAGCAATGGAGTCATAGAGAAATACAGCATTGAAGCGGTACCAACCATGGTGCCTAGCAAACTAGTACCATTGGACTGAAAAGCTGACTGTTTATTTTCCTCCATAGATGTTGTCTGACCTGTGTTGCTTTATATCCATAGATGCTGTCTGACCTGTGTGCAGAATATGATATCTCTAGTATTGCAATAGGTCAGCCATAATTGTACTGATTGGTAGAGCAGATTCAAAATATTGAATGCACTACTACTGCTACTCTGAAGTAAAATGCAATGACATCTACGTAACTTTACTGATGATGATTGAGGGATATATTGACTGGGGAGCTGGAGAGTATCTACATAATGCTTTGTGTTCTTTCCTCTGGAGAGGATAAATGGAGCTTAGATTGAATATTCTTACACATGCAGTAATGGAGAGGATGAAACAAACAGAAGTTTTGAGTGTTACTTTATGTAACCGATGAGATCTTTTTTTAAGTTGACTCTGTAAAATATGCTGAAAAATTTACATGACAATATTGAGTCTTAATAGCATACCAAATGGAGTCAAATACTTAACAAAATATCTGGTTTGAAAACAAAATGTGTTCATGCATCACACCTGCCCTGTTGAAAATTCCCATATAGAAGTAATTTTAAAACAGATTTGGGGTTTTCTTTTATGTTTTCATTCACAAAACCTCAGGGTCCATACATTATAGCTAATGTAAAATGTAGAATATTGCTTAAGATATCAATTTTTTAAAATTCAGCTCGGATAACTGTCTGCTCTTCAAGGTTGAGATCACCACTAGATAGCTGGGACTGCCTCGGCACATTGCGGCAGGATGCATCTGGAAGGGGAAAGATCTTGCAACATAGTTTGGTAGTTCTTTTATGGAGAGATTCATTCAAAGTCAGCAGCAAGCTCTGTTGATGTTTATTAATCACATTGTCTCATCTGAAAAGCAGTATCTCTCATAATGCAGCACACCTTTAATACACCATGAAATGTCATGCCTGCAAATTCTCTCAAGCCATATCTGAACTCAGACTACTGCATTGGACATCAGTATTAATACAAAAGGGTAATATTATTTGTGATCAAATTCCTTTCACTGAAGAGTTGCATAAGTTAACAAATACAATACTGTACACCAACCTCAAAAAATCTAGTATCACTCAGAGCAGCAAATAGGATTTAGCTTTAAAAAGAAACACATTTCAGAAAATTGTTCTGCTCATTCTGAGATCCCTGAAGCTTGTAAACTCTCTTCCAAATTTCAAATTTTAAACTGTCAAACTGTCATTGCCGTTAACCAATTACAATCTAACCCACAACACATTTCACCACAAACTTATTCTTATGGTTTCACTGTCAATGAACCATTTAGTTGATTAAATATTTGGAAAAAGGTCCTCCAGAAGCCCTCACCCTTTAATAACATAATCACTTTAGATATTAGCCTTTAACCTACAGTCGGTGGTATTTCACATTTCCTCACCTCTGGTCTACAGGATTATAGACAGAATTCCCTTTTTCAGACCCATAAATGTCAGCTCACGGGAGGAAGACATCCCAACTCCAAATACCACACCTTCAGACTTGTTAACTGTCAAAACCCATCAAACTTGGCCTTGCTGTTTCAGGGTTCATCACTATTCACAGATGGGGTCTATCTTGAGCTTCTGCATCCTTACTGTATATCTCTGAGCTTCCACCAGGTATTCTACTTTCCTTCAATATCCCAAGGATGTGCTGAAATTTACCTTTAATTATCCCTGCAAGTAGTTACAGAATCAAAAGGGAACTGATAGGTGGCAAATGAGAACAAGTTACAGGGGTATAGGGAGATCGAGAGGGGTGAATGAATCTTAAGGGATTGGTCTACTGAGAGCTGGCACAGATCTTAATAGCCTGTTGTACCAACATAAGTAAATACAATCTTCCAGAGCTGCTGAATATCAGAGATATTCAGTGATAATTAAAAATTAAACTAAAAAAATCCCAGAAAGTAAAGCAAATTAATTACATTTAAGTCTACTCAAACTGAAAAAAAACATAAATAAACTCATATTTACTTGGGATTACCACAGCTATTCACTCCATTTAAATCTTTTTAATATTCCCACAATTACTCTAACCATGCGCAGTTCAGCGAGAAGACTTCCAGATGAACTGTCAGGGAATTGTAGCAGTTCTGTTGCTGAATCTTGTGAGGAGTTGAATATTTGGCTCTGGGAAGGTATTGCTGGGAAAGACTGATTGGTTTGTTCAGAGTCCTTTGCACTTATTTGAAGTTTTTAAACCAATGTAAGTCAAAAAAACTCCAGGATCAGCACCGTAACACATTGAGGAATAAAATTTATCATGTTAATAAAACAATTTCTAACATTTCCTGGTACACAGATAAAAGTCATTTTACAGATAAACTGTAGTACCAGCATAAAGCTGCAGTCAGAGAAACTGCAACCTAACCCTTCCTCTCACTCTCTGCAAACAAAGTTGTGAAAGCCATTCTTGAGACTTTGAATGGAAACTCCAGAATAACCCAGTACTGTGGCACAGAGAGGCTGTTGGATTATGGATAGTACTGCTTTAAATGTGAGTCAATGTTCCAGAGTTTTTGGTTTACGGCAAAGCAGCTATACATAGAAACATACAAAACCTACAGCACAATACAGGCCCTTCGGCCCACAAAGTTGTGCCAAATATGTCCCTACCTTAGAAATTACTAGGCTTACCTATAGCCCTCTATTTCTGTAAACTGCGTGAACCTATCCAAAAGTCTCTTAAGAGACCCTATCGTATCTGCGGCCACCACCGTTGCCGGCAGCCCATTCCACGCACTCACTACTCTCTGAGTAAAAAACTTACCCCTGACATCTCCTCTGTATCTACTTCCCCAGCACCTTAAACCTGTGTCCTTTTCTGGTAACCATTTCAGCACTGAGAAAAAGCCTCTGACGATCCACATGATCAATGCCTCTCATCATCTTATACACCTCTATCAGGTCACCTCTCATCCTCCATCGCTCCAAGGAGAAAAGGGCCGAGTACACTCAACCTATTCTCATAAGGCATGCTCCCCAATCTAGGCAACATCCTTGTAAATCTCCTCTGCACCCTTTCTATGGCTTCCACATCCTTCCTGTAGTGAGACAACTAGAACTGAGCACAGTACTCCAAGTGGGGTCTAACCAGGGTCCTATATAGCTGCAACGTTACCTCTCGGCTCCTAAATTCAATTCCACAATTGATGAAGGCCAATACACCGTATGCCTTCTTATCCACAGAGTCAACCTGCACAGCCGCTTTCAGCATCCTATGGACTTGGACCCCAAGATCCCTCTGATCCTCCACACTGCCAAGAGTCTTACCATTAATACTATATTCTGCCATCATATTTGACCTACCAAAATGAACCACTTCACACTTATCTAGGTTGAACTCCATCTGCCACTTCTCAGCCCAGTTTTGCATCCTATCAATGTCCCGCTGTAACCTCTGACAGCCCTCCACATTATACACAACACTTCCAACCTTTGTGTCATCAGCAAACCCATCCATCCACTTCCTCACTAAGGTCATTTGTAAAAATCACAAAGAGTACAGGTCCCAGAACAGATCCCTGAGGCACTCCACTGGTGACCGACCTCCATGCAGATTATGACCCGTCTACAACCACTCTTTGCCTTCTGTGGGCAAGCCAGTTCTGAATCCACAAAGCAATGTCCCCTTGGATCCCATCCCTCCTTATTTTCTCAATAAGCCTTGCATGGGGTACCTTACCAAATGCCTTGCTGAAATCCATATACACTACATCTACTGCTCTTCCTTCATCAATGTGTTTAGTCACATCCTCAAAAAATTCAATCAGGCTCGTAAGGCACAACCTGCCCTTGACAAAGCCATGCTGACTATTCCTAATCATATTATACCTCTCCAAATGTTCATAAATCCTGCCTCTCAGAATCTTCTCCATCAACTTACCAACCACTGAGGTAAGACTCACTGGTCTATAATTTCCCAGGTTATCTCCACTCCCTTTCTTGAATAACGGAACAACATCTGCAGCCCTCCAGTTCTCTGGAACCTCTCCCGTCCCCATTGATGATGCAAAGATCATCGCCAGAGGCTCAGCAATCTCCTCCCTCGCCTCCCACAGTAGCCTGGGTACATCTCATCAAGTCCCGGCGACTTATCCAGTTTGATGCTTTCCAAATCTCCAGCACATCCTCTTTCTTAATATCTACAATGCTCAAGCTTTTCAGTCTGCTGCAAGTCATCACTACAATCACCAAGATCCTTTTTCATAGTGAATACTGAAGTATTCGTTAAGTACCTCTGCTATTTCCTCCGGTTCCATACATACTTTCCCACTGTCACACTTGATTGGTCCTATTCTTTCACCTTATCCTCTTGCTCTTCACATGGATGTAGAATGCCGTGGGGTTTTCCTTAATGCTGCCCACCAAGGCATTCTCATGGCCCCTTCTGGCTCTTCTAATTTCCTTCTTAAACTCCTTCCTATTAGCCTTATAATCTTATAAATCTCTAACATTACCTAGCTCTCTGAACCTTTTGTAAGCTTTTCTTTTCTTCTGAACTAGATTTATTACAGCCTTTGTACACCACGGTTCCTGCACCCTACCATAACTTCCCTGTCTCATTGGAACATACCTATGCAGAACTCCACACAAATATCCCCTGAACATTTGCCACATTTTTTCCATACTTTTCCCTGAGAACATCTGTTTCCAATTTAAGTTTCCAATTTCCTGCCTGATAGCCTCATAATTCCCCTTACTCCAATTAAACGCTTTTTCTAACTTGTCTGTTGCTATCTCTCTCCAATGCTATTGTAAAGGAGATAGAATTATGATCACTATCTCCAAAATGCTCTCCCACTGAGAGACCTGACACCTGACCAGGTTCATTTCCCAATACCAAACCAAGTACAGCCTCTCCTCTTATAGGTTTATCTACATATTGTGTCAAGAAACCTTCCTGAACACACGTAACAAACTCCACCCCATCTAAACCTCTTGCTCTAGGGAGATGCCAATCGATATTTGGGAAAATAAAATCTCCCACCATGACAACTCTGTTATTATTACACCTTTCCAGGATCTGTTTCCCTATCTGCTGCTCGATATCCTTGTTACTATTGGGCGGCCTATAAAAAATACCCAGTAAAGTTATTGACCCCTTCCTGTTCCTAACCTCCACCCACAGAGACTCTGTAAACAATCCCTCCATGGCGTCCACCTTTTCTGCAGCCGTGACACTACCTCTGATCAGCAGTGCCGTGCCCCCACCTCTTTTGCTTCCCTCCCTGTCCTTTCTGAAACATCTAAAACCCAGCACTTGAAGTAACCGTTCCTGTCCCTGAGCCGTCCAAGTCTCTGTAATGGCCACCTCATATCTCTAAGTACTGATCCACACTCTAAGCTCATCCACTTTGTTCACAACACTCCTTGCGTTAAAATAGACACATCTCAAACCTTCGGTCTGAGCACGTCCCTTCTCTATCACCTGCCTATCATCCCTCTTGCACTATCTACAAGCTTTCTCTATTTGTGAGCCAACTTCCTCTTCCCCAGTCTCTTCAGTTAGGTTCCCACTCCCCAACAATTCTAGTTTAAACTCTCCCCAGTAGCCTTAGCAAACCTCTCCACCAGAATATTGGTCCCCCTGGGATTCAAGTGCAACCCATCCTTTTTGTACAGGTCACACCTGCCCCAAAAGAGGTCCCAATGATCCAGAAATCTGAATCCCTGCCCCCTGCTTCAATCCCACAGCCACGCATTTATCCTCCATCTCATTCTATTCCTATACTCACTGTTCGGTGGCACAGGCAGTTATCCCGAGATTAGTGCCTTTGCAGTCCTGCATCTCAACTTCCTTCCTAACTCTCTGTACGCTTTTTTCAGGACTTCTTCCCCTTTCCTACCTAACTCAAGTTTTCTCCAGTTCCCTAACTAGGTCCCTTAGGAGTCGCAGCTCGACACACCTGGTGCAGGTATGCCCGTCCGGGAGGCTGGGACAGTCCAGGACCTCCCGCATCTGACACCGAGCACAGAAAACTGGCCTCACACACATACTTCCTCCTTTCTGCAAATAACACTGGTGAACCTACCTCGCCTCATCCCGTTACCACCTAAGCCCGTTGAACCAAAGCCCTATCACTCTGCTGCCCGCTGGATATGGCAGTCTTGTTTTTAAACTTTTCGCGATCTACTGGCTGATGTCACATGCCTGCACAGTCTTGCCTCTCTTTTATCCCAAGTGGTAAAAACTGCCTTGCCTTCAAAAATCAGCCATTCACTCGCAGCCTTCTTGCTCCGAGTCAAAAACCGTTGAAGATTCCTTGCCTTTTTAAACCTTTCGCGCTCCACTGGCTGATGTCACGCGCCTGCACAGTCTTGTCTCTTTTTCACCCCGAGTGGGAAAATCTGCCTTGCTTCTGAAAATCAGGTGTTCACTCACAGCCTTCGTGCTCCGAATCATGTCATTGTCTAAGAAAAACATTCCCTCAAAGATCCACATAATTCCTAGAAAATTTGGGAAATTAATTTTGTCTTTCTTTCTGAAGATATTTTTCTTCAATCACCATAACTCTCATAATTTTGTACACCTCTATGAATTCTCACCTCATTCTCCAAACTGCCATGAAGAATGTCCTAACCTATTCACTACAGCTTTCACTATAATTCAGGTCCTCAAGTCCTTGTAAACTTTCTCTGTACTCTTTCAATCTTTTTGATATCTTTTGTAGAGGTAGTTGATGGCCAAAACTGCACAAAATACTCCAAAGGTGACCTCACCATGCCTTATAAAATTTCAACATAGCATCTCAACTCCTATACTCAGTACTTAGATTTATGAAGGCCAATGAGTCAAAAGATCTCTCACAACCTTATCTACCTGTGATGCAAATTTCAAGGAATTATGGATCTGTATTCCCAGATCCCTATTTTCTAACACACTCCTAAACTGGTTTGTTCTCCCAAAGTGCAACACCTCACATTAGCCTGCATTAAATTCCATTCACCATTTTTAACCCATTTTTCCAGATCTCACAAGCTTTGATAGCCGTCTTTGTTTTTGACTTTGATTCCAATCTTGGTATCATCTGCAAATTTGCTGATCCAGTTTACCACATTTCATTTAGATCATAGATACAAATCATAGACAACACTGGACCCAGCACCCATACCTGTGACCACCTCTAGTCATATGCCTCCAGTCAGACAGGCAACCATCTACTGTCACTCTCTGGCTTCTCCTGTGAACCCAGTGTTGAATGCAATTTACAACCTCACCATGAATACCAAGGACTTGAATCTTCTTGACTAGCCTCTCATGTGGGACTTCATCAAAGTCCTTTGCTAAAATCCATGTAGGTAATGTCCAGTGTCTTTCCTTCATCAACTTTCCTGGTAACCCTCTTGAAAACCCCCTATAAGAGTGGTGAGACATGACTAACCACACAAAAAACCATGATGACTGTCCCTAATCAGCCCCTGTCTATCCGAGTACTTATATATCCTGTTCCTTCCAATTACTTACCCACTACTAACATCAGGCTCGCCGACCTATAGTTTCCTGGCTTATTCTTGGTGTCTTAATTGAACAACAGAACAACATTATCTTTCTTCCGGTTCTCCAGCATCTCACCCATGCCTAAGGACATTATGAATAACTCTGGAAAGGCTCCTCCATCTCTGTACTAGCCTGCCACAAGGTCTGAGGGGAAATCTTGTCAGAATGTGGGGACTTAACCAGTGTAATTTGCCTCAAGACAGAAAGTACCTCCTCTTCTATAATCTGCATATGGCTTTTGACCTCACTACTGTTTTGCCTTCGTTCTATAGACTCTGCTTCTCAAGTAAATATAGAAGCAATAAATCCATTTAAACTCTCCCCCATCTTTCTCAGCTCCAGGCACTGATAACCATGCTGATCTTCAAATGGTCCAATTCTGTCATTTGCTATCCTTTTGCTCTTAATATACACCCAGTGACCACCTTATCAAGTACAGTAGTGGAACCCAGTGTGGTCTTCCGTTGCTGTAACCCATCCACTTCTAAGTTCGATGTTATGTGTGCTCAGAGATGCTTGTTTGCACATTATTGTTGTAATGTGTGGCTATTTGAGTTACTGTCATCTTTTTGTCAGCTTGAACCAGTCTGGGCATTCTCCTCCGACCTCTCTCATTAACAAGGCATTTTCACCCACAGAGCTGCCCCTCACTGGATTTTTTTTTGTTTTTCACACCATTCTCTGTAAATTCTAGAGACTGTTGGGCATGAAAATCCCAGGAGATCAGCAATTTCTGAGATGCTCAAACCACCCCTTCTGGCACCACAATCATTCTACAGTTAAAGTCACTTAGATCACAATTCTTCCACATTCTGGTGTTTGACCTGAACAACTAAACCTCTTGGCCATGTCTTCACGTTTTTATGTATTCAGTTGCTGTTACATGATTGGGTGATTATAACAAGCACTTTACCTAATAAAGTGGCCATTGAGTGTATTTGTAAAAGCATTTGGGATTCTCCTTTACCTCGTCTGTTAGAGTAACCTCATGCCTTCTGTTAGCCCTCCTGAATTCCCTCTGAAGTGTTTTCATGCATTTCTTATACTCCTCAAATGCCTCATTTGTTCCTTGCTGCCTGTAACCGCTACGGACCTTCTTCATAACCAGAATCTCAAAATCCCTCAAAAACCAAGATTTCATACATTTATTAGGTTTGCATTTTATTCTAACAGGAACATACAAACGCCGTGTACTCAATATTTCACTGCTGAAGGCCTCCCACTTAACAAGCATTCCTTTGCCAGAAAACAACATTTCCTAATTCACACCTGCCAGACCCTCTCGAATGCCATTAAAATTGGCCTTCCTCTCGTCCTATCCTTCTGCATAATTACCTTGAAACTAACAGAATCATGATCACCAGATCCAAAATGTTCCTCCACACACACTTCTGTCACCTGCCCTGTGACTCCATCTGCCTGTGTTGGAGAGAGCAGGGAGAATGAGTTGCATGCCAGTTCTGGGAGAAGGGGCATATGCACGCGTGCGTGTACACACATACGCACATACACACATACACACACACACACACACACACACACACACACACACACCCACCCCCACCCCCACCCACCCACACACAGATAATAATATACCAAAAGCTTCAATTTACAAGGCTAAATGGGCAGCCAATTTATTAGGTTCATTAAAAATAAAAGGGGTTTTATCTACATTGTAGTTTATTTTGTTTCTTAAAATCTATAACTAAGTAAGAATGGCACAGACTCAGAAATGTGGGTATTCTAAACAGTTCATTCCCATTTCTTTATAGTTTGAAAGTCAATAAAGAAAGGAGAATATAAAATATAACTACAGACAGTTACTTCAGGAATGAATTAATATACCAAGGTGAATAAGCAAGTTACTAAACGAGAGCCCAAATCTAAACGATAATGGCTGGAGATCGCTTTAGTGCAGTGAATATGGAATTTGCACTTTAGGGGGGGTCAGGAAAATCAGTGGTCTCTATATAAGTCAAATGCTCTTGCGTCACTATCTATTTCAGAAACATTTCCATAGACAGCAAGTGTACTGTATTGATATGAACAATAGATTACAGATGCCAAAACACATTTAGATCAAAGAACACATTTATATCATGGCAATCTATTTGTATGCAGGCAATAGAAAACATCGAAATCCTTCAAGTACAGAGTGAAAATGAAAATGTATTTCCCCTCCAATTCTAGCATATTACTGCCAACATTTTGTCTCTCAAGGATTTCTAATTGTTCAGCATTTAAATTAGCATATTTAATAAATCCATCCCTGAGGATAACTCCTTAATTTCCATTGTTCACACACATCATTAAAGAAATATGCTTGGTATTAACAATCAACATCTGTTACATGCAACTTGCCCTTATCCTCAATTCAGTGATGTTGCCTCATCCACGTGTTAGGCATACTTGCATGCATCTTGACAATATAACAGATGCAGGCATCACAAAGATTACAAGTTGCTTCCACCAAAAAGGAAAACCATTCAGTCCAACCTTTCATTCATCACCAAAAATATTAATTTGGCTTCCCCTTTTATAGATGCTGCTTAATCGATTAACTCTCTCTGCTATTTTATTTTTATTTTAAACTCCTGATACTGAAGAGCAGTTTCTTTAGTCTCCCTCATCTCAGGTTAATTGGCAACCAGAGTTGGACACAATTACAGTAAGACTGCTTTTGACTTTTTCAAACAGTTTGAGTATGTAAAGCAACATCCTCTCAACTTAATTGGACACTGCACTGCATTGATTTTGCCTGTTAACTGTTCAGTTCAGTCAGTCTACCAGGCCAAAAATCGAGTTTGGCAGCTTTGATGCCAATGGAATTGACAATCAAGAGTGGTGAACAGCACAAGACTGATTCAAAATGCCTACTTTATACCATATGCTGAAGTAAAACTTACCTCCTTACACATTTAACTGAGTTAACTGGAAAATATTCATTGGAGAGCATTCTATCAGTTTTTTTTTGTAATAAATACACATGGGTGAAAGAGAATGAGATATAACCTTATAGAGGTGTATAAAATCATGAGGGGTCACAGATCGGTTCTAGGTGCACAAGTCTCCACAAGTTGCAGAGTTGGGGAATCAAAAAGAAGAGGGTTAGGTTTAAGCTGAGAAAGGAAATATTTGATAGGAACCTATGGGACAACTTCTTTTCACCCAGAGAGCAGTCACTATATGGAATGAGCTGCTGGACTAGTTCAGATGGGAATATTGGTGGGCATGGACCAATCAGAATGAAGGGCTTCTTTCCATGCTCCATGACTCTAAGTTTTATTTGCAGATAATAATGCAAAACAGTTGGAAACTAGCTTTATACTGTCAGGTTGGAGTGAAAGGTTCCAAAAGGATATTTAGTCCTTAGACTAGAAATTCTGTTAGCTATCTTGTACGAACGATTAATGATCGCTTCAAAAGCAAACAGTGATGTTGAACTTGGAACGTTAGTCGGCAGCCCAGCGATGCATGTACTATTGGCATTACTGGAGGGACAAGGGTCAAACCTTCCAAAAATAAATTATCTGGAGGTGTTAAGTTTATTTCAAAAACTAAATCAAAGATAAACAAAGTAAGTTACATTCTAAAACTTCATGCATACAACAAACATATTATAGAGGATCTCATGTTATCTATTAAAAATATACATGACTGGCCATGAATCGTAAATCTCACTTCATCCCTTTTGTGACATCAACACTCCTAAATGATCTTCAGTAATGGGTGAAAAATGGCCTTCCTACTCCTCTCAAGGCTCAACTGGCTATCTTCTTTATGAATTCACCTTTTGCGGAAAGTATCATCCAGATATTAGGTTTGGAAATCCACAACAATTACTGACAACTCCAAGTGCCTATGAAAGTCTGGAATCGGTTCTAACCATGCCAATGATATTGGAGGGAGTGGGGTTGACGAGGAGGGGATTAGAACAGGAAGCACACACAAACTGGTGACTTGTTGCTTTTACTCAGAAGGTGCTGTATTACTGAATCCAGAACACAGATGATTGGCCTTTGAATATGTTACCCTCTGAGAGCTCATTGGGCCCACATACAGGACTGTATCAATTGCCACTGTTATGCAGATGGGCCATCACATTGGCAAGAATTCCCAAGGAGTTTGGTGGCTTTATTGTGGAGAGGTATAAGCAAAAATATAACGCGAGTCTCCAGCTGGTGAATTTCATTGCAGCCCAGGAAATAAAATGGAGTAGTTTCACACACATCTCATCTCAGCCTCTCCCAAAAATGCGATCTCCGAGCTTTAACATTTAGTTTATCACATAATTCTGATAAAAGAATATTTGGAGATCTGTTTGTAATAACTAACTAAGGCTGTTTTGCCAGTGTCATTGACAGATAAATTGACTGTCGTACCATGTATGAGCTAAGCAATAAACAGCAGATTTTATTACATTATTCACTAATCTTAAGTAGTAATAATTTTCTGAAAATCTGATTCAATTGTACCATCAAGCAATCGCTCACCATTTCTAACAAATAGCAGAAAGCTGTATGATCGGGAATCAAACAAGCATGGTCTAAATTGCCTTTTGCAGCCAGACTTAGTTTCATCAAAAAGGCTGAAATAAGCATGAAAAATCATTTTGACTAGCTACCCATGTGGAAAACAAATATATGCCATTACAGAGGTTCCAGCTCACTTTTATCCACCTTCTTCGGTGGATCCAATTTTGACCTGGGAACTAGATTTTCCATCTCAGGTCTGGAGAATAAACAGACATTGTTCCATTTAAATTATACCACCAGCGAGTCACTTATCAAAGATTCCAAAGGCTACAGCGAAGGAGGCTGCAGCACAAACACCTGGATCTGTCCAACAGTAAAAACTGCGCTGTGAAGGTACAAGTAGTCAAACACATAATAACGTAGCATAAAGGAGAAATTATTTTTCAGAACTATTTTTTTCTATATCAAGTATAGAGTAGATATTGCAATTTGATAGATAAATGGGTTCTCCACTGGTTTTGCTATCAATTTTAATGATGCATTATTCACATTGAAATGTCGGGTCATTAAAATCTTTTGGCTGGCAGACTTCAATGAAATGTTGAATGTTCCTTTCTAAGTAAAATACATGTTACTTTGATGCTAATACAGACATCTCACTCTGCAGAAACTCATTTCAGGGAGGTAGTACCCTGCTCCCCCCACCCCCGTCAACCTCCAAGGGTGTATGTAATACTTTGTTTAGTGATTTTGTGTAATCTGTAAACCAAGTTGGGTATATGCAGCAAATATGACATTAAAATATGAACTTAAACTATGTTATCATGTTTATTCTATTACAACTTTAAGCAAGTCTACAGTGAGTTTGGCCTCATCACAAAGGACATCAATAGCGTAGCTCCTTGGCAGCTAGACAGCTAGTTTAAATCAGGGGTACCCAACCTATTTGGCATCACAGACTGGTTTAATATTGACAATATTCTTGCGGACTGGCCAACCTGGGGGCGGGGGTAAACGCAACCGGAATATAGGTGATAAGTCAACTATAAGTCACTTATAAGCGGCTAATACACTCAATTTCGTTTCTAAAGGGGTTTATCTAATTAATTTAATATTAAACACACAGCGCATATTTTCCTCGTATAAATGTAGTGCTAAGTCAATTATAACAGTGGTCCCAAACCTCCAGGCCGCGAAGAATGCAGCGGTACAGCGGTAGCCAGAACACACCCAGCACATCTTTAACAGAAAAGCCGAAATAAACAAGCTAATTGATTAGGTGCCGCCCGGCATGTAAATGTCGGCCCAGATCAGAGACGACGCAATCGGCAATCGCCTCTGATCTGGGCTGACATTTATGTGCCAGGCGGCACCTAATTAATCAGCTTGTTTATTTCTGCTTTTTTCTTAAAGATGTGCTGGGTGCGTTCCAGCCAGCACTGTATTCTTAGCGGCCCAGAGGTTGGGGAACACTGAATTATAAGTCACTTATAAGTCAATAGCATCATAAAATTTTAAGTAACGTTTGGATATTAAACACACAGCACATATTTCCTCGTATGAACATATAAAATCATTGCAACACACTGTGGTAAACCATATATATGTTGTAACTGGGTTAATTGTCTGCACAGGCCCCTCTGCTAACTGCCCCTGTGGCTCCTCCCACAGATCCCTGAATAAAGGTGATTTCACCTTGCCCCCCCCCCCTCAGTCCAGGGGCAGACACTCAGCATGGAAGTCGCATTTTACTGCAAATAAAAGCCTTTCAGTACTTACCCTACTTCAGTCTTTTGGAGTTATTGAAGGTGCTTCAATTTTATTCTCAGTAATTCTAAAGCATGGAACGCGCTCTGAGACCCGACAAGTTAGACCTCGATCCACAAACACCTGAAGCTGGAAACACTTTCGAACTCTGGCTGGCCTGCTTCGAATCGTACCTAGAGGAGATTAAAGCGACCGACCCTGTAGCGAAGTGCAGACTTCTACTCTCCAGGGTCAGTCCACAGGTCTACTTGCTGATCAGAGACCAGCCGAGCTACGACGGCGCAATGAGCGCACTCAAAGGACAATACCTGCGGCCGATAAGCAGCGTCTACATGCGACATCGTTTAGCGACTCGAAACCAGCAACCCGGGGAAATCAAGTGCTGAGTTTGGCTGGGCCCTACAGACACTCGTGCGAGCCTGCAATTGCCAAAAACTGATGGTAGGACAGCATGCAGAGCTCCTAGTGAGAGATGCCTTCGTCATGGGGACCAGGTCAGTGTGTGTGCACCAGCGTCTGTTGGAAAAAGCTGATCTTACCTAAAGTTCTGGCTGATACGCTGGAGGCCGCTCTGCACAACTCTGAGGCTCTCCAGGCACGCGATCCCCCGATCGCCTCGTGGGCGCCGCAGACCCCGCAACCCACCGGCGAATCGACCTCGGCTGCTGCCAGTCGCGAGTCCGCTAAGTGCTACTTCTGTGGACTCGAGAAGAACCCCCGGAAACGCTGCCCGGCCGGAGAAGTTACCGGCTTCAGCTGTGGAAAGAAGGGCCACTTCGCCAAGGTCTGTAAGTCCAAACCGCGAGTGGGATCAAGCAGTGCTGCGTGTGAGACATGGGGGTCACCATCTTGCCTGCCACCAACTTTCCTGCACACCGCCACCACATGCGAGACATGGGGGCAGCCACCTTGGTCAGCGCCAACTCCCACCACCTACGACCAACGGGTGCTCACGGGGCACCCAATCGCGCTGGACCAAGACAGCAACTCTACCTTGGCCGCCATGACCATCGACCAAAGCGCTCCCCACCAGCTCGCAAAATCAATGATGGAGGGGCGCAGGACAAGCTGCCTGTTTGACAAAGGCAGCACGGAGAGTTTTATCCACCCAGACACGGTGTAGCTTTGAGCACTCGTGATACGGCCGGTAAGTCAGAGGGTCACCATGGCCTCCGGGTCGCATACAACAGACATCCGGCCGGGGTGTGTAGCGACGCTAGTGGTGCAGGGCAC
This sequence comes from Mobula hypostoma, assembly GCF_963921235.1. Classification (NCBI taxonomy): domain Eukaryota; kingdom Metazoa; phylum Chordata; class Chondrichthyes; order Myliobatiformes; family Myliobatidae; genus Mobula; species Mobula hypostoma. Next base: position 63,071,137 of record NC_086102.1, on the reverse strand, counting down.
AGAATATCGAGACTTTACGTTACTGGTCATGCCTCAACTGTGTGCCCCTGTGCTACTGGGGCTCGACTTCCAGAGCCACTTGAAAAGCCTGACAATGGAGTATGATGGGTCCCTCCCACCAATCACTGTCATAAATCCCCAGTTTTGTAGGGATACGTCACATACCCTGCTACTGACCACCCACACACACCGACCCGCACATCCCACCCAACACCATGCGGACTGCCGCACTACCGACGCCACTTGCGGCCTCTCCACCCTCAAGATCCCTCCCCCACCGCCTTTCGCCAACCTGACCCCTGACTGTAAACCTGTGGCAACTAAAAGCAGGAGGTACAGCGCGGGGGACAGAGCTTTCATTAAGTCGGAGGTGCAGCGGTTGCTCAGGGAGGGGGTCATTGAGGCAAACACAAGTCCTTGGAGGGCGCAGGTGGTCGTTGTTCGGAACGGGGAGAAGAATAGGATGGTCGTGGACTATAGCCAGACCATCAATAGGTTCACGCAGCTCGACGCGTAACCTCTACCCCGCATCGCGGATATGGTCAATCAGATAGCACAGTACAAGGTGTACTCGACCACAGACCTAAAATCCGCTACCATCAGCTCCCCATCCACCGGGAGGACTGCCCTTACACCACCTTCAAGGTGGACGGCAGGCTTTATCAATTCCTGCGCGTCCCCTTCGGTGTCACGAATGGTGTATCTGTCTTCCAGAGGGAAATGGACCGGACGGTGGACCAGTGCCAACTGAAGGCCATGTTCCCTTATCTGGATATCATCACCAGCTGCGGTCACAACCGGCAGGATCACGACAACAACCTCCAAAAATTTCTCCAAGCGGCCAAAGCTTTCAATCTCACCTATAACAAGGACAAGTGTGTATTTGGAACCACCCGACTTGCTATCCTTGGGTGTGTCGTGGAGAATGGAGTCATTTGCCCTGACCCCGACCGTATGCGCCCCCTCTTGGAACTCCCTCTTCCCAACACCTTCAGAGCCCTCAAAAGGTGCCTGGGTTTCTTTTCATATTACGCCCAGTGGGTCTCTAACTTTGCAGACAAGGCCCGCCCCCTGGTCAAGTCCACCGCATTCCCCCTCTCAGCCGAGGTCTGCGCGACCTTCAACCGCATAAAAGGGGACATTGCCAAGCAGCAATGCATGCAGTGGATGAGTCCATCCCCTTCCAAGTAGAGGGTGACGCCTCCGACTTTGCTCTGGCTGCTACCCTCAACCAGGCGGGAAGACCAGTGGCGTTCTTCTCCCGTACCCTTCAAGGCCCTGAACTTCGGCACTCCGCGGTGGAGAAAGAAGCCCAGGCTATAGCGGAAGCTATTAGGCACTGGAGGCACTATCTCACTGACAAAAAGTTCACCCTGCTAACTGACCAGCGCTCAGTCGCGTTCATGTTTCATAATCAGCAGCGGAGCAAAATCAAAAATGATAAAATTCTGAGGTGGAGAATCGAATTCTCCACCTACAACTATGACGTCATGTACAGGCCTGGGAAGCTCAACGAGCCCTCCGATGCCCTATCCCAGGGAACGTGCGCCAGTGCGCAGATCGACCGGCTATACGCCCTACATGTAGATATTTGCCACCTGGGGGTCACCCGGCTTTTCCACTTTGTGAAATCCCAGAACCTGCCTTACTCCCGAGGAAATCAAGACAATGACCAGGGACTGCCAAGTCTGCGCAGAGTGCAAACTGCACTTCTACCGACCCAAAAAGGCACAACTCATCAAGGCCACCCGCCCCTTTGAGCGACTGAGTGTTGACTTTAAGGGCCCACTTCCCTCCACTGACTGCAATGTGTACTTTCTTAACGTTATCAACGAGTACTCACAGTTCCCCTTCGCAATCCCCTGCCCCGACACCACTACCACATCAGTTATAAAAGCCCTGAGCAAGCTCTTCACTCTGTTCGGATACCCATGCTATATCCACAGTGACAGAGGGTCCTTGTTTATGAGTGACGAGCTGCGCCAATATCTACTGGCTAGGGGAATTGCAACTAGTAGGACCACGAGCTATAATCCCCAGGGGAATGGACAGCTGGAGAAGGAGAATGGCACGGTGTGGAAAGCCACACTCTTAGCCCTCAGGTCAAAGTGACTGCCGGTCTCCCGCTGGCAGGAGGTCCTTCCCGAGGCACTCTACTCCATCCGCTCCCTGTTATGCACGGCCACCAATGCCACCCCTCATGAGCGGCTCTTTTCTTTTCCCAGAAAGTCGACCACTGGGACGACCCTACCAACTTGATTGACGTTCCCAGGGCCAGTGCTGCTCCGGAAACATGCGAGGAGCCATAAATACTCCCCGACGGTCGAGAGGGTTCACTTACTTCATGCCAACCCCCAGTTTGCCTATGTGGTTTTACCTGATGGGCGGGAGGACATGGTCTCCATCCGCGACTTGGCGCTTTCAGGAGCACCAGGCCCCTACCCGGAACACTCCGTGGTGACTATTGACCCCATACCCACCGATATATGTACCCACCAGACACCATGCACGCCAAGCCCTACACAGACACCACACGACACTCCCAAACCGGGCACGACGCACACGCACGAGGGATTACCGACGCCTAACGTGCTGACACCTCAAGTCAGGCCGGAGCCAGCACAACCGCCATCGCCGATGCAATCACCACTGGTGCTACGTAGATCACAGCGACAGACTCGACCGCCCGATAGACTTGACCTGTAAATATGCTTGTTTTAAATATTGTCAGTCACGTCACCCTGCGGGACTCTTTTAAAAAAAAGGAGGGATGAATGTGGTAAACCATATATATGTTGTAACTGGGTTAACTGTCTGGACACACCCCTCTGCTGACTGCCCCTGTGACTCCTCCCACAGACCCCTGTATAAAGGTGTTTCGCCTTACCCCTCCCCCTCAGTCCGGGGGCAGACACTCACCATGGAAGTCGTATTTTACTGTGAATAAAACCTTTCAGTATTTACCCTACTTCAGTCCTTTGGAGTTATTGAAGGTGCTTCACACACCAATATCGCTGAATCAGTGGGAGCCCTGGGCTTGTCTTCCTGCAACAAGACGGTCCTATCGTGGAGTGATGGGAGACAGCGATATTCGAAGGGGATTCCTTATGTCCAGTCTATTCCGCAATTTAGTTTTCGTTGCATTCATTGCAGAAAACTCCGCTTCACAGAAATATGTTGGAAATGGAAGCAAAATTTTCAGTGCTTTCATGGCTATCTCAGGATATTCAGCCATTACTTTGATCCAGGATGCCAGCAGAGATGTTATGTCAAACATAGTTTTCAGCCCACCATCATTTGCAAGCTCGAGGAGTTGATCTTTTCCCACGCTGACATGGATGATTCACCGGGGACATTCACAAATGGGTCATGGACCCATTCCTTTGCACGTCTCGGGTCACTGATGACCTCGCGTGCGTTAAAATTCAACAGTGCATGACAGGGAATGAGGAAAGGTGCTGCTGACTCATATCGTTTCATATCGCCAAATCATATTGTTTTCTCGCGACCTGGTGGTTGGGGACCACGCTTAGCACGAAGAGAGACCAATCAGGATGCTCACTGTCCCTCTCCCTCTCAAAAAAATCTATTTCCGGGATATTGTATATAATTTCCGGGCGTCAGGGAGCCACTATCGATATGTGGGAGACTCCCGGAACTTCCGGGAGAGGTGGGATGTCTGCTAATACATGGCAGCAATTTACATCAAATAAACATGGAGGGCTGGACTATATTAGTTAAATGCCATTACATCAATCCTTCAATGCTGCATTCCAAAATGAGTAAGTGTTCTTAAACATATAAACCAGTCTGCCTGGATAAACACTTAGTCTAAAACCTCTTCAACATGTAATCAGGGTAGGATAGTGTGCCAGTGGAGAGGCTTTGCTGGTATCAGATTTGCATGCTTCATTGGTGATTCATGTTCATGACAGGTCTTTCTGAAGGAGACAGCTCATACCACCCACTAACTTCCAATGATACCAATTCCTTTCAGTAATTTCTTTTCCATTGCGATCACTGCTCTTTGTCATACTTCACATTGATGCAAATTGCAAGCGTTTCCTCCAACTTGCTGCAGTTACATGGGTGCACATGAAGGTTTTACAGTCTGAGTATAGAGATTTCAAATACATAAAACAAGAGAGTCTGAAAAAAATGTCAAGCAACTCTAGCCAGAGCCCGAGGTCACTATTCTTCACTAAGACAGGGCATGTCTTTTATTGCTTGCTGTGATTGAATAAGCATTAACATTTTGCTGTTGGTAAAAAAAAGTAATTGATGTCAACTCCAATATCTTTCAAGAGAGTGCAGCTGTCCATCTGTAGATAAATTACTGATCCAGCAGTCCCCATCAAGTATCCACTTTCTGGGTTTTGGAAAGATGTCCAGCTTTTAATAAATTAAATAAAGACAAACTTGGATGATCTCTGACAACCTTGTTATCAAAATACCAAAAAGCACTTCAAACAATCAATTACATTTGCACTGCAGTTATTCTTGTGTAAGCAAACACAGAGCTGTAGGAAGCAAATACTGTTTCAAATTACAGAAGATAATGTTGATGCCCTGGTTACATCACACTGTTTCACTCCTCAGGCCGAATATATTCGTACATCCTGTCCATATTTAATCTAGTGTGGACTCAGAAAGCCAGTATCCTTGGCACAGAACATTCCAGAGTTCAGTGACATGGTCCGATTGTGGGAACACCTTCTTGCTGTCTAAGCCCACCGACACCTCTGCTTGGTACAAAGGCTTTTTCTTAAAATTTGCATAGACAGATGAAATCCATTTGCTATTTCCAATGTAAGAAAATCACCTTGAATTGTTACCTTTATTTTCCTCTCCATAGACCAGGGGTTCCCAACCTTTTTTATGAGGAGTTTTAATGAGGTGTGACCTCATTGAAACCTATTGAATGATGAAAGGCCTTGATAGATTGGATGTGGAGAGGATGTTTCCTATGGTAGGGGAATCTAGGACTAAAGGACACAGCCTCAGAATAGAGGGGCCATTCTTTTAGAACAGAGGTGAGGAGGAATTTCTTTAGCCAGAAAGTGGTGAATCTATAGAATTCTTTGCTACA